>NW_006299705.1:11497459-11507051 GCF_000327345.1 Myotis davidii
ATGCCGAGGATTTTAAAACAATTTGCTTTCGAGGGGTAACTATTTGCATGAAGTACAGGTATGGAAAGATGAACTGAATCAGTGCATAGGTGTGTGATGCCCTGAACATTATCGCTGCAATATACCCAAGAAAAGAATTGCCATTTAACAGGATTCTAAACTTCCCTCAAACTAGATGGCAAAGCAGCCAACATGCATATTTAACTCCTTACAGCAAGGAGATTAAAGATCATTTAGAAATTATAAAAAAGATTTTTCATTGCCAGCACCTTGAGGACAAAAATAGTTCAATATTATAAAAATCTGTTATGAAATACCTCATTCTGTGAGTTTGAGCCTACCATTGGTCAAATCATATGTCCCATAAGCAGAAAAATAGGCAATTATTATTTTTTAAAAATTATAAATTGAAGGCCTTAAAAGGCAATGTTTTCTTTGCCCCAGAACACCAGTCCTATAGTGGAGTTCACTAGGATGTTGGTTCTTTTTTATGTGGGAAACGGAAAGAGAACCAGTTACCAGAAATAATAGCTAAATACAAATAGGACTCCAGCAATTCATTTTATGAAAGCACTTAAGTCATTCACAACGTTAGACAAATGCAAAAATAGCAATGCATAGACAAAACATTATTGACATTTATTTAAAATGTAGTTTTTCATTACCACGGATGGCATCGTATTCTTGCTGCCTGGTGGAATAAGAACTCGGAGATCTGGTTTACGGTTATTCATCCCTAAATTCATGGGGGGAGGAGACTTTGCTTGCATGTTCTTGTTCAAGTTCCCAGGTGAGACCAGCAGACCTGGTGAGTTTCGGGGGTTGCCATACCCATTCCCTGTTAACACAAAACAAGGAAAGTGCTCAGGGGAGAAATGCAGACATCGGCATGTGTCTAGAGAATATACGAGGCAAGATTAAGAATAAAAGGGTAACAGCCTAAGACATACAGTAACATATATTGGAAATTTACATATGGAGACAACCCAATCAGTTATTTAATATTCCTCTGAAGGAAGAGTATAAACTTTTAATGAGAAGAGAGCCAATACACATAAACTTGCTCAGAAATCAACATATACCTTTTTTTTTCCCTAGTAAAAAAAAATTCTGGAATGAAGTCAGACAGTCATGCAAGGTCTAAGAAAAGCCCAGAATTGGTCCTGAACTTTAACTGACTGGCTCGGCAGAGGTCTGGCTGGAGTGACTCACTCTTTCAGTTCAATGGTTTGGGTTTTATTTTGTGTGTCTGTGTGTCCTTAGATGAAGAAAGGGCGTACAGCAAGACTATAATTTCTAGGACATGCCAGAGGAGCCGCCTCTCACACAGCTTGCTGTTCAGTTCCCCTTTTCTTAAATTATTTCTCCCTCTGGTTTTCTTCTGTCTCTTCTGCAGTGTACGACCCTGAAGGCTGGCTCTGCTGCTCACACAGAACTTCCAAAACCAGGACTCCTTCCCAGGAACTAAAATGAAGGGGCGATGCCTCCACTAAAACACGGATTCACCGAAACACAGGGACAGCCATCTAAGGCGAAGACCAAAAGGGTTCTTTAGGTCTGATGGTTAGCCCCTGCTAATAGAACATGGATATCTTCAGGAATCCATTTCTCATAATTCAAATATCCTGCCTGTGACAGGGAGAGCTGGGGAGGGAATCGGTGGCACCTGGGCAGAGGCAGAAAGCCATCTGCTGGCTTCCTCCACCACCTCTGGTCAGAGAAGAGAATCAACGAGGTGATGCAGCAATCCTTTCTGGAAACCAGACCTTTGTTTTCTGCAGCTCTCTAAAGGAGACAGTCAACCTCCTTGTCATTGTTACCATTATCATCACAGTAACACACAAATACCTATGACCCCAGGACAAATGATAGACCCTGTGTCTACCCAGCGGGACGCAATGACCAGGCCTCAGTCCTCAGAGGCCTTGCTGTTTCTCTGTGTTAATTCAGCACATACACATGCAAAACTTATGAACAGCCTGGGGCAAGGTGCCCGCGGAGCAATCCAGGTTAAGTGTTACTGAGGGAAGGGATTAACCGATGAAGTTTCATGTAAGAGGCAGGAATTGATGTGGGTCTTGAAAAAAGAGAAGAGATAGTAAAATACACTGGGCTTGTGATTGGGCCCTGGGCAAGGGCCAAGGTGGGAATTTCCAGAGCAGTCAGGGTCACACCTGGTTAGAAGGGAAACCATGAAAGAAGAGGAATGTTGGGGTCTCTGGAGGGACTTGAAGGTTGGACTGTGGAGACCTTGAATTCCAAGCTAGCAGGTCTTGGGTTTAGATGGTGGAAATGCAGATCTATGAGGGTTGTGGAGCAGAGGGAACTCAGACCTCTCAGTGGACAGAAAGATGTATTGGGATATCCTGTAATTAGGAAGGCCTGGAAGCATGGACCAGTCTGGAAACTACTGTGATAGTCTGAGCTAGAGGTGACCAAGAACTGGGAAGGCAAAGTGCAGGTATATTTCAGGGGGTATTTATGGGAACACATTGTGAATTAGATTCTATTGGAGGCACACTGCGTAGAGCACAATTGTTCTTCATATCCATTCATTTACCTGTCTCATTTTATGCAAGAATAAACAGGCTGAATATATAACAAATAACTACAAGATTAAATCTGTCAATTGGATTATGCATTAAATCCTCACATTACTGAAGAAAAAGAAAACCCAAAATAAACCGAATGAAATACCCTCTAAATAGGCTCCGAGTTACATAGTAGTTGTTTAAAAATTATTGGTTGAATTTGAATGTAAATTACTCTTCTATAATAAACTTCAAGAAATTTAGCTAAATTTTCTAAAGCCTGCTAAATATGTCCCAAGCCAAAATTTTCTTTTACAGTGAATTTGGACAGCTTTCTGTGGCAAAACTTGTTCTATGAAACAAATACATTTACCTTTTATCACCAGGAGAATTACAAAAAGTCTGTTCATAGAGAAATGCTTGATAAAATGGAATGCTCAGAGGAATTTTATATTTAATGTGTTTTACTGAATCATTATTGGGAACACGCTAGGATTTTCATTTTAATTAATAGATTCTATTGGATAAAAAGAGAATGAGAAAACCAAGACAAAACTACACTGTGCTTTCCTGTCAGCTGAAGTCCACACGGAGATACCAAATACATATGCCACTTATCTATTAAGTCTGCGTGAGACCTGGTTTAAACAAACAATCAAATGGAAAATTAGCTGGGTAATTTCAAAAGAAGGGGGGTTGGGGGAGTCAGTTAAGCAGTGCAGTGAAGCTTGACTAGATCAGAAGAAACTAAAACCCCGGCTTGGTAGACGCTGATACTGGTTTGCATGGAGGAGTTATTTTGCTAAAAGGAAGTAAAACCACTTCATGAAATGTGTTGTCCTGTGATATGATGAGCACTGGGCTAGCGTTCGAAAAAATGGAAATGCTTCACAGAGCCTCTGAGAAAAGGTTGTGTGTGTGTTGTTGTTGTTTTTTTTTAAAAAAACAACAAACATTTTCTACAGTAAACTCTGAGAAATTCCAACAAAGCCTACATCTTTTTGCCCACATTTTAAGCAAAATGTGGGCCAGCAGTAGGGAAAAAGAAAACCCCAACTAAACATACATTTTAGTTTTTAATCCAATAAATGCCTCATATCTAAAAAAAAAAAAAAAAGATTTGAAAAACATTCTATTTTCCTTTTGGAATATTTCCTGTTATTTAGAAATTATGCCATTTCAGAAGATTACTCTTATTTTAAGGTGTTTACATATTGAATGTAAAATATTTTGAACCGCAATGACACTTCTTAAATTCATATTTTTAGAGCATAAAGTTATTTTTAAGAACAAATAAATTCGGCTTTTGCCTGGCAAATTCCTACTCTTTTTAGCATATTGTGCCAGCCAGCATTTTGGAGCCGTATAATAACCATTTCTGTTTCCAGCCACCAAGTTGTTATTCTGGCATAATATAGATTCAGGAATGCAAGACTGTGGATCCTAAACCAGTGATATAGAAACCTATCATTTCAAAATCAATGATGAATACATGCATGCGGTTTGCTGCTAAGAGGAGCCTGCATTTAAACCAGCTCGGAAACCGCGGTCTCCTCCTCACTCAGAGGGCTGTGGCCCGGGTTGAGGCTGTTGTCCTACCATCAGATACATTCACTAAAGAGAACGGGCTCGTTCAAAGTTAGGGGTCAGGGAGGTGGGGAGCACCACCTCTCAGTAACCTTCTAATACGCAGATTCAACCTTCCTTCATGCTATGTTTTAAAATGGCCCTCTGCCTGAACAATTATCAATTTAGATGTGACTGTAGGCAGATGTCACATTCCCTGAACCACTTAAAAGCACAAAAATTATAAAGCATGAGTGAATGGACTTCCTGATTATAGATTATAAGAAAATGAAGAACAGACCAACTTTGGAGTAAGTTTGTTTTATAGTTCATTTGATTAAAAATATTGTTCCACATAACATAAAACAATTTAAGCATTCACAATATAATTTGCATGAAGGATAAAAGAATCTATCTCAATTGCTTACAAGTTTCTAAACACTCACATTAAAACTAGTATAAATACACAGAACTTGAAATGTGGTGTTAGGAGAAAAAAATTTTTTTTCTCTCCGGTTAACTTGAAAACACTTGCTGCCTTTTTTTTTTTTTTTTTATTGACTCCTATTTTAAGAAGTTGTAAATTCAAAGAACATATTCCTGGCATAAGTTGTCCTGAGGAGGACATTTTGCTTGTCTCACAGAGCTCAATTGAGCATGTAGCTCTCTTTGAGCCCAAAGTTCTGAAATTTTCTCTTATTTGGATATGTAGACATTATGAGTCTTTTTACATTTTTTTTTCTTTAGTTACAAATACAAGCTTATAAAACGAATCCGCACAAAACAGAAACTAGTCCTCATGGATCAGGGCTAATATTTTTCACTGGCACAATCATTTTTTCAGTCTCCCAAATTGTCATTTTGACTATTCCCTCTACCTCTTCCAACTCCCACCAGATACCAAATCTTGTTAATTTTCCTTCAGAAATGCCTCTCTCCTGGTTTAGGCTTTCATCACCATTTGACTAGGTCTTTCGATAACCCCCATGTACGCTTATGTGCATATGTGTGATGATATTAAATCTAATGTACAGTTCCAACCCACCCAGAGAAGTCTTTGTAAAGTGCTGCTTCCATCATGTTCCTTGTTCAGATCATACGTAACACAGCTGGGCTGGTGCCCTAGGTCTGACACACTCTATCTATCTAACCTAATTTCCAGTGGCCACGGCCAAGCACAAGGCCTCCAAAAATGCCTCAGTGTCTGTTCTAGCAGTCCCACAACCTGTGTTTGCCTCCTGTTTGATGCAAATTCCTTTTTTAAGGATCAGCTAATGTCCCACCTCTTTCATGATGCCTTTCAGACAATTTCAGTCCACCTTGGACTCTCTCCCCTCCAAAACCCTGCTGCAGAGGCAGCGATACCATGCTGAGTATTAGTTCTTTAAGTGTTTCAAGTGCTCACAAATGATACACAACATATGCTAAAAAGTTAAGAATTATCCAGGAATGCTACAAAAAGTTAAGTTACTGAATGAATGTGAGAAGACAATGGAAAATGTAGAGTAACTTGCTGATTTCAAACATGGAGAGACTCTTCTCTTTATGCTACTTGAGCAAATTTCCTTCTTTAGATGATAACATACCGATGACCAAGTATAGCGAGACAAACTACATATCAACCATATAATATGAAAGTTGGGACATCATGCAGTGCCCCTCCCCTGCCCCTCCTGCCCAGGCTTGGCTAACATGAGCCTCTCAGATCATGATAACTTTATACCATAGACTTTAAACTATATTTTATATTATAGAAAGTGAGCAGCCAAACTTGGTTTATGCGTGGTGAGTGACATCCTTACCTCTGTATGTGAGGAAAACAACAATCCTGACAGTGGAAAGGATAGATTAAAGGGGGTTAGGGTGCCGCTGGGGAAACCGGTTAGGACGCACCTGCTGCGGAACGCAGGCGGAATGAGGTCTGACTGAGGCAGCAGAGATGGGAAGATTTACCAGGCGGAGGGGAGTCAAGAACGAAAGGAAAAGATAAATCCAAGTTCTAGTCACGAGGTCTCCACCAGGGCTCCTTCAACCACACTGAGCCTTGCTTTTCTCAATGCTAAGTGACGATTTCTTTAGTGAGAGAGAAGCACACAAGTAATCTGAATTAAAGACTCCCACACACTCGCCTGAGGCAGCCATCACCAACATGACCATGCAATATTAATAACAGCAAACCCTTTATATAGTGTTATTTAGCAATACTAGTAACAACATAAAACATACACATTAAGTACCCAGAATAGCACCAGGCACCTAGTAACTGTTATATAAGTGTTTGCTATTATATGTGAATACAAAACACCTTTAAATCCTCACAAGAACAATCCTATGAAGTACTAATAGAATCCTTGGGTTACATAATGAGAAAAATGAGAAACAGCGAGGTCCAGTAACTTTCCCAATGTCAAACAGCTATCAACCGGTGGAGTGTGACTTGAACCCAACAGTGTGTCCAGAGTTCACATTCTGAAGTACTACACTGCCCCGGCTCCTTGAGAATCAGTCACGCTCTGAGATTCTGAAAACCCATCTGTGTCAAATCTCCTTCTAAAATGCAGAAATATAAAGAAACAGAGGGAGCAGATGAAGTGTGAGACCAGGGACATTGAAACTCAAAGGTTCTGCTGAGCCAGAGGTGATGTGGAAGCTTGAGAAAGGCCTTACATGGTCAACTTGGCCATCATAACTGCTGTTCTGGTTCAGGAGATGCTGAACTTATCCGGGCTGGGCAGAAGTAGGTTTAGAGTTGCTCGAATGGAAAAAGACATGTGGGGTATGATCATTACAATAGATTTATTATCTCAAAAGAATGTCATAAAGGCCCAGTAAACCTATTTTTGCCCATCCCTGTATAAAGAGGCAGAGAATGGTGATGATCTAAACCATAGTTCTGCTCTCCCTCTGAATAAATAAATATTTATAAACAGGAAATATTGGGTTTAGCTACACGAAATGTCAAAGCAGCTGTTGAACTTTCAATGTGCTACTCAAGTGGATAATTAAATATGCTTTTAAAAGTAAATTTTATAATATCATAGTCAATAATCTCTCCTGTAATATAGGGTAAAGATGTTTACATACCTAGTGCCAATTTATGATACAAGCCTCCATCAAACCACTAAAATGATACTGAAATGCGCAGTATTTTATAGTATCCGCTATTAGTTGTTATCTGGAAAACAATTTCTAATTACATATAGGGGTACAAAATTTAATTTGTTCAGGGAGTTGTTAATGATATCTCAATTTTTAGAATTTGAAGCAAACTGCCACAGGAAAACTGGTCAGATGAAACTGAACATATAGTTAAACCTCTGATGTATTGATTTTCTGCTGGTACTTCATCAAAATGTTTTACCAAACAAGGTGGTTTTTTTTTTTTGTTTTTCTTTTTTCCATTAGAACAATTTTGAAAACATTTACACAGTATACTGTCTTGTTAAACTGGAGATGCCACATACATAATAATGCTTGCTACCACCAATTAATTTTACATTTGACTTTTTAAAGGTTTTAAGGTAAGTTACTTTCTATTATCAGGACAGACAATAGAGTGGTGAAGGTCTGGGGTGGAGAGTGGGCATGGACTAGAAGAGGTTAACGGAGGGAAAAGGAGGGCATCTGTAATACTTTGATCAATAAAGATTGAAAAAAACACAAAAATTATTTTGTATCTCAAATAAACATACATACTTTCACAGAAAATTATTTTAAATTATATAGTAGACTTGTTCATACAACCCACTGTTCTACTGGAAGTGACACACTAGTTTTAGTGGAAAAATATTATGAACTTCTAAACTTCAGTCATACACATACTTTGCCCTGAATGTTTGAAACCCCATTAAAGAGCTAGGCCCTGGCTGGGTGGCTCAGCTGGTTGGAGCATCACCCGGCACACATACACAAGTAGAAAGGGCACATACCTAGGTTTCAAGTTTGATCCCCTGTTGGGGCTCAAACAGTAGGCAACCCTTCGAGGGTTCTCTCTCACATCCATCTCTCTCTCTCTCTCTCTCTCTCTCTCTCTCCCCTCTCTTTACGCTTCTCTCACTAACAAAAATAAAAATCAATAAGCATATCCTTGGGTGAGGATTCAGGAAAAAAAGCACTAGGAACTATAAGTTATTCAGCTGTTGTGAATCAGAGTTTATTTTTTAATTTTTATTTATTTTTTGTTTTTAGAGACAAGGAGACCTTTTCCATGGGATAGCTCTAAGGGAAAAGGCAACCACAAAACATCTGGAGGTCAGAAATCTGGGAATGATGAAAACTTCAATATGCCTCCTGCAGAATGGGGGTTTGCAAAGCAGATTTCTGATTCTTATCCTGGTAAAGACTGTTGATTACAGATTCTTATACATAAAATTGCTCCACTCTATCTGGGGGTTTCTTAGGGAAATAATGTAATAATGCATAATGTTAGACTACGAAGAGACTCCTGTGAAACCTCAGAGCTTCTGTGGTGTATTCTCAGAAAAATACCCCAAAAATACACCCGAGCCAAAACTATTTTTGGCTATAACAGTTAGAGGGCAGCAGACATTCTACGCAGAAACTTGTCTCTTCTGCTTGACCATGTCACCCTGAAGCCGAATCAGACCTTCCTGGATCCCGTATCTACCCCGCTTGTCCTTGGTGTGTTTTTGCTTAGTACCATTTGTGAAACTAAGTCTATCTGCCAACTAGATACTGACCTTCAAATATTCAGCACATACAATAAGCTCTGGATTGTGAGGCAGAAGTAAAGAATTTTTACTTATTACTGAGTTGTTTCTCCAAAGATCAAGAGTCTGTATCATAAAGTAGGTTTCTGCTGCAAGCCACCTGCTCATGTGTCCTACCAGTCATGCGGGCCAAGCATGCTCACCCCGACTTTTGACAGATGAGGACACTGAGGTTCAGGAGCGTCTGTGACTGGTTTGATTTGAATCCCAAACACAGACTGCTTCCACCACATTATGACAAAAGCCCGGTGTTTCAGATTTAGAATGAATCCTTATATTTCTCCCTCTCTCTCTGAATAAAGGCTCCATTAGCAAATAAGAAATTGACAATCTGATGTTGCCAGTGCAAAAGGGCACTCAAAATATCGTTCTGCTCTGAGTACTGATTTACTGCAGGGATAGTTTTTAATTGCACCATAAAAATGATATTGAGCCTCACTATCTTCAGAAAATTCCACTTAACGATGAATGATAGATTGATGACTCACTTAATTGTTCACTTCTTGTGATTTTGGGGCTGTCTCTTTGCTAAAAATGAGGGGGTGTCTCCATTATTGACACAATCGCTCATTCTTTCAGCCATTTTTATAAACAAAAATATTGAGACAGTATAAATTAGAGAGAACGTGACAGAAGAGAATGAATAATTACTTGTGGTTTGAACAGTTACACTGCTGCAAACTCATCAGAAGATCATCATGTGCAAAGTGAAATGTGCTGCATGGCACTGCGCGGTGCTCCCACCCTGCCTCGGCTTCATTAACA
>NW_006299705.1:11507103-11552131 GCF_000327345.1 Myotis davidii
CGCAGCAGCCTTCTCTGTGAAGCCTTGCACAATAAGGAAATGTTACTGGAACTGCATCCCACTAAGCTTTATTTTTTGCTTAGGAAAGATAAATATAAATAACTGTGATGCTAACAATAGCTAACATATATTAACACGCACTTGCTCTGGGCAGACACTGCTAGGTGCGATGCATTGGTTATCTCATTTAAGTTTCACAACAATCCTGCAAAATGGGAATTCACAGACTTTCCAAAGGCAATAATGTCATCCCTAAAATAACCCAGATAGCACATATTTTCCTTGATTATCTTATTCTCAATATCTGCTTCTGGAATATTTTCCTAAATTATTGCTTGAGCAAAATTTTTAGTCCATGATTTCATAGTTTTCTTTGAGTTGCTTAATATTAAACAAAAGGTTCCTTTTTCATGATTGTCATGTAAATGAATGTATTTTAATATGTAAATGGACCACAGATTTGGATTTGCTATTAATACTATGATAATCTTTTTTTTTTTAAAATCTTTCTTTTTTCTAAATATATTTTATTGATTTTTTACAGAGAGGAAAGGAGAGAGATAGAGATAGAGAGTTAGAAACATCGATGAGAGAGAAACATCGACCAGCCGCCTCCTGCACATCCCCCACCGGGGAAGTGCGCGCAACCCAGTCACATGCCCTTGACCGGAATCGAACGTGGGACCCTTCAGTCCGCAGGCCGACGCTCTATCCACTGAGCCAAACCGGTTTCGGCTATGATAATCTTTATGAGTATAGCAGGGCTCCCCTTCCGCACACACTATAAATACAACACAATCACTCCTTTACTGTTAGTGCAGGTTGTAAGTGGAGTCTAAGGTAAACAAAATTGTGAAAGGAGGTTAAAACAAGTTAATATTAAGTTTGGTTACAACAATTAAAATGGAGCGATAATAACCAACCAGAAGACTAGGTGCTTCCCGCCCACCGCCCCCCCTCCCCTTAATAAATTTTCCCAGTGACACATCTGTAGTTTAAAAGTTGAAATTGTTTATCCAAGAAATTTTCTTTAGTTTATCCAATTATTGTTTATCCAATAATTTTCTTTAGTTTACTTTAAACTAAATATATTTGATTTGATCTTTCAAATATGAGACTGTATCATGACTATAAGGCTTTGAATTGAAATTCAAATGAAACATACTATGTAAGTTTAACTGTAAAATTCAAGTGACTGGCAACGTTTTATTTAAAAACAGAAAATTATACTCTTGGCCGACAGCCTTGAAGTCCTGAAAAGTCCCTGGTAGGTAAAAAATTGATTTCCAAAGGAGGGGTTTTTTAGCCACATATCTCCTTCAGCATCTGCTGTCTGTTGATGCACAATTTCAAATCACTAATGATTCTGAGAAGAGCTTTTCTTTCTATATTATCTCCAAATAAAGCCTTATGGTGATGTCAAAAACAGGGGAGAAACCAATAGTGTACAAAAAACAAGACTGCTAAGAGAAAAAGAAAATTTGAGTAAAACTAATAATTTAGGAGAAAATATTACCTGCCTAAATTGATATTAAAAATGACCACGTTATATTTTTCAGCCACATCCTTGGTTAAAGCAATGAAATATGAGTGAAGAGATCAATTTTCACATTGCTTTACTGAATGTAACAGGAGGGTAGGGGACAAAAATGATACAATTTGTGAGATCAGAAATCATGTTTTACAAAGGACTCTAAAATCTGTTAAAACACTCTAGGAAGATATAATTAAAAAAAAAATGTTTTCCCTATAGAAATCAAGCACCTTAAGAATGAAGTCCAACCAAAATTGTTGAAAGCAGACTTTATGGTATCCTGACTTAGCCTGTAACATTTTCATTTGTCTTTTCTTTAAGCTGCCTCTCTTACTTCAACATCAGCCCCTAGAGAATGGTATGAAGGTACTGCTTTATTTGTAATTTTTTAGGTCTTGAATATGGAAGGTGGACACATTTTCTTGGCAGTGGCTGCATATCACATGCTGTAGACCATCCAACCAGAAGGCTGGGTTTTTTTTCTTCCCCCTTAATAAATGTAGATAACTTAGGTTTGTGTTAAAAATATCGTTGTTACTTAATTTCAGAGATACTAATAAAGCAATGCTGTTGGGTCTTTATTTGTGTTTTGGGTTAACTCCCAAGGTAAAACTGCAAATGAATCAGAATTTTTTTTTTCAGAACAAATCAAACAGAATACTTTCAAAACAAGAATTCAAATATTAATTTAGACTTTTTCACATGCTGCTTAATAATATTTCAAAAAGTAATATAAAAATATATTTCTATCATAACAAAAATAGTTTTCTATTTGAGAGCAATTAAGTGGTATCCCTCTCCCTTTCTTGAGTATTGTAACCTGAATTTGTGTTTTGTTAGGTAACAAAAATGCCAACTTGTTAAAGCAAATCCTTCTAGACTAAATTTTTAACCACTTCACTGATATTTTAAATTACTGAGTAAGAATTTCAGAGAAGTCTTTTGGCTAATAAGAGAGTCAGCTGAGAAATTTTTGGTAAGTATTCTCAAAAACAAAAACTTGAAAAACAATGGTACTGGTAAAGAATAATAAACATTGTATGGCCTTTTCGTCTCCTCACTTAGTTCCATTTTATAACATGATAAACACTTCTTTTTCAATGCCAAGTGAATTTCAAAATAAGTCATGTAATTAAAGTTCTATTATATGATCATAACACATTATTTATAAATGGACACTATAGTGTTTTATCCCCAAAATAAGTACTAAGTGCAACGGTTCTAAGTCTAAGGTCTTGTTAGGTGGAGTGTTTTCAGAGTCTGGAAGCCAGGTCTCCTGATTCACTGCTCAGTGACTTATCTGCAGCCGTGCACTGCACCAAGTCTCCATGTATTCAGTGATATAAATTAAGCATTCTGGAAGTGACAATGCTTGACAACCAAATGCATAAAAGAGTAAACAATTGACAATCAAAATAACAGCTGTTAGTTTCTTTTTATATAAAATTATATCTAATTTACAATAAATGCCAATTAAAATTATTAACCAATATACATAAATCTCCTTTGCCTTATTGTCAGATAGCTATGTAGATTGTAAAATTCTCTTAAAACTTCAGAGATTCCTAAAGGATTTCTCTCTCTCCCTCCAGTCTCAATCACAAATCAGTAAATCCTTGAGTATACTTGTACTTCCTACTCAATACAAAGAAACCATGTTTTCAAAATCAAAACAAAGGGTACTAATAGGACAGTGAATAATCCAACACAAGACATTGCTGTTCTAATGGTTATTTCTATTAAGTCTAATGATGATGAAAACTCAACTGAGCTTGATCTTACAATCATCAATAACCACTGAGATTAGCATGTTAAAAGCTTTAATGTGCAGAGATATGACAAAATGTAATTTTAAAAGCAGTGACTTTTCATTTTGGTTGTTGAGAGAAAAGGATTAAGTAGTGGATGAATAACTGTCAACTGAAACCTAGAAATGTCACTATTGCTAATGTATTATAATGACTTGCTGTATATTTCTCTTGTAGCAAGAGTACAACCCCATCCTGTTCCTTCTTTATTTCCACTTGTCTTTTTCTTTGAAACTGCTTCAAGCGATAAGATAAGAAGAGGTTCATTATTTTAAGAGGTGATTTGTGATGGTCTGAGATAACAACCCAGGAAATTTCTCATTTACTGCTATATATTAGCTCTATGGGTTTTCTATCAAGTATGTTAGAGAAGTTAGTAAAACTTTATTGGCCAATGGTGCTCAACCATTTAAACAAGTAATTAATTCATTATTCAGTGTAGACAGTATCAGAAGAATACGTTATTTTTTGAATTACAAATAAAGGGCATATCTTTTTAAATTTAAGTTACATAATTTCTTTGAAATATTATTTTTGTTTTTTATATCAACACTATTAAAAATTTATGTCTATAAGATCAAAATTTCCTTTATTGAGCTAACAAACTTTTACTGAGTATCTGCCACGTGCTATCTTTCATGTTTCAAGCTGGGATTACAGATGGAATAAGAGACCATTTGCCCTGAGTGTTGAGTGTCCAGGAGAGAGAAATGTGCCCAGACTTTACAATGACAATGCAATGAGAGGAGTAGTGTAGGTACAGGCTGCCATGGGAGAATAGAGGAGAGGTGTGTAATTCCTTCTGGGAGAGACAGGAAAGGGGTTCCTAAATGGCTGAACTGACGCTGAGGGGTGAGAGGAGTGCTCAGTGGCCTGAAGCAGGAGTGCTAGGAGTGCATGTGTGAAGGCCAGCGGCCTCAGCACAATTTGGAAAGTGGAAGCACTACGTAGCTAGCTAGGAGCCTGGACTCCGAAGGTAGACTGCCTGGGCTCCACCTTGGCCAGCTACCTAACCTCTGTGCCTCAGTCCCACTGTCTTATAGGAGGGCATCAGAAGAGTATCTTTTTAAAGGACGGTTATGAGGATAAGTGAGCTACTTTTCACAAAGCCCCCAGGAAGAGCAATTTAAATGTTTGCTATCATAGATTTGGAGTGCAGAGTTCTTGGTGGCAGAAGGTAAGAAGGAGTAAAACCGGAAGCATGTTGGGACAGAGATAAGAGGCTCTTGGTTAATTCTGAAAGAGCTGGGAAGCCATTGCTGGATCTCAGGCCTGTGAATGATGACCTACAATTAGTTTAAGGCTTCGAGACAGACGAGTCAGTTACGATGAGAATCGTGTGGGATGCAATGCGAAGCAGGGAGATGAACTAGGGGCCTGCGTATTGATATAAACCTGACCCAGGGGAGTGCGATACAATGACGTGAAAGGTGCAGACTGAGGAAGTACCTTGGAGGCAGAGTCTGGAAGGTTTAGTGCCCTGCTGGATGGTGGCACAAGGGAGAGAGATGGTTCAGGGACTGGATGGGAAAGATGCTATACGTTGTGATTGAGCTGAACTGAAAAAGAGGACGTTTCTCTCTTTGGCCTTTTGGTATTCATGGGCACACAATAAATGTTAAATTTACTTCCTTCTCAAGACTATCCTTTTTACAAGTTCAGATGGTTTGATTTTGAAAAAAACTAACAAAGACTGGAAATTATTGAACTTAATTGCAGCCTTGCCACTTGGCCTCAGAGGTTCTCACTGTATCTGAGACCTTGTGTTTCAATGACAGTATTCAACATTTGGAAGGCATCTTTTGGCCATTTTTTTTCCTTCAGTTTTCTTTTCTGAAAATGTAGAGACATGCTGGCTGGCCTTGTTTCCCCCGGTGTTATGTGATTCTCTGACATCAGCACAGATATATTCAGCTTCGACATATGATCCTGTCCAGCATGAGAAAGAAGGGAAGACGGCTGTGCCTGTGAGCAGGACATGACAGCTAAGCACAAGGCTAATTGGCATCTGCAACAGGTGTTCCGTGGGAGCAGCGTTAGAAAGGGCTTCCTCCTCCATTTTTAAAAAAGTGGGGAAGCAATTCTTTCACAGCTAGATAGAAACTGTGAAAATTATATACTCATGGCTACAAGATACGATCAGAAAAATACAATACTTATTAGCATGAGGGTGGAGCAACTGAGCGTTTTCCTTTCTGTTTTCTCATGTCCATGTGGCAGACATCCTGAAGTAGGAGGGACGAATTTGCTAAGCTTGTAAGACTTTTTTAGTTCAATGACGTACAACCTCTATGTGGCTAACTTTTATGCTTACAAGATTGAGTACCTTCTCCGTCCCTGGAGTGCCATTAAACTTAGCGGACTGTCAGGCAATTGACAATGACAGCATAATTGAACAACCAAGCACTTCTCATCTTCTATATGGGATTCTAATGCATTCTAGCTGTTAAGCAGTAATAAGAGGCCACTTCCATCAAGGCTGAGTAACTCATTCCCCCCACTCCACGTGTTTTTTTACTACTCCTAATAACTTTCATTGCCACTATTGCCTGTTCCCATAAGAGCAAGCAAATGGATGCAGCAAGATACTGGATAGAATATCATAACATACAAAGCATTTTCCTGATACTATTTTTTTTTGTCTAATGCATTCTAGCTGTTAAGCAGTAATAAGAGGCCACTTCCATCAAGGCTGAGTAACTCATTCCCCCACTCCACGTGTTTTTTTACTACTCCTAATAACTTTCATTGCCACTATTGCCTGTTCCCATAAGAGCAAGCAAATGGATGCAGCAAGATACTGGATAGAATATCATAACATACAAAGCATTTTCCTGATACTATTTTTTCTTGGTATTTGTGACAACCCAATGCATAGTCCCCACCATTCTTGCTGACCATGGTGCTTGCCAGAGACTTGAACCCAAGAGATACTGGTCTGGCTTGGATCTGGTTCTGTAATGTTGAGGCAACAAGCCACAAAGTAATTTTTGAGGGGAAAAATGAACAGATTTCAATTTCCAGCAAAACAGTACATTAAGTCTAATCATTAATTCGACTCCAATTTTTAAAAGAAAGATAAAATAGGAAGGTGTGCCATTGATTCCGCTTACTAATTCACTGTATACTTCTAATACTTTTTCTTCATTACTCACTGAATTAGGGAAGAGCCAACATCAGAAGTGAGAAACATTACCCCCAAATGGATATATCTGTACAAATGTTTTCCTATGCCAATGTTCTTTATCTTCTCTCTTATAATTAGCAGGCTATTATATTGGATCCTGGCAAAATATTTTAATTAGGCTGTCCATGGATATTTCAATAAACTTGAATTTTTTGACATTTCAAACATAACCTTGTGCCATTCATGCCTGCCTCCTACTATTTTAAATGTATAGCATGTTCCAGCTTGCAGGAATTACCATGGTTACTTGTTATGCCAATAGTAAACTGCAGTTAGCATATTGTTTTCTGAATCGAAAATGACATCAATATCTGAATAATCACAATAATATGCATTAACATGAAACTCTGAAGAGATGTCACTATAATACAACAGGCCATGGTGAAAGATGATATTAAGCTTAAATATATTAAAGTTCTTTTCTGGGGTCTGCACTATATTTACATTCTCTAAGACCTCATTTTAACACCAAATATGGTTTTAGTTTATTAAATTACTGTTAAGTGATTATAACGCCACCCCTCCTTTTCTTTTTGTATTGTCTTTTAGAAATGTAGAGGCGTTTGATACTTCGTTGGGTAGGAAGTGAGTCACATTGAATGTGAAATGATTAACCGAGACCTCAAATGGCAAAGATGGGTAGACACTCATGTCTAGACATGGAATTTAGAATTAAATTGATTTGACGAGAGCTCTCAATTCTCTACATTGACTAGTTGAAGTTTCTAGTTAATAAACATTCTTCTAAGTGACTATCCAGTCACTCCTGTTCAGAAAAGTGCTTTAGAAATTCTTGGGGGCCATTTTTCCATGCCTCTCACAGATCTCTCAACTTTACTGGGTTCAAGACTTACTTCCTGCAAATCTCCCAGTAAACGAACCCTGAACAATGATATACACAGCAGTACGGAAGTCTCCGCTCACCTGCACTGGTGCCTGCACCGGATGTGAGGTCTCCACCCATCAGACCACCTACGGACGAAAGAGGCAGATCAAAAGGAGCCAGGCTAAAGGCAGCACAACAGTACACTTTGCCCCTAGCAACCCCAGTGTTTTGTCCTCTCCCAGGAGTCCTAAATTTGTAAAGTATTACCTGTCAGATGGCTGACATTTGTTTTATTGCAACATGCTGGGCTCAACCATTAAAAACACATTCAATCACTGACATTTTGCAGAATCTTTTTTTAAAGAAAAATTACATTAAAAATTATATTTAAAAGATCCAGTTTTTTCTTGTTTTCTGAATTTTTTATTATTTCCAAGTCTAGTTTTTCCTAAGGGGATGTTTTATAGAGAGTACAGAATAAAAAATACAGTAGGGTTTACTGTATATTCAAACAACCATACACTTGATGCTTAATTCTTTAAAAATATATTTTATAAAATTAATTTTGTATAGTGTTAATTGTCCAGGATCTTGGTCATTTCATGAATCTACCTACAGTGAATGACCTATTTAGTACCTGAATTTTACTTATTGACACAGTAAAATAGGTTTCACTGGCCACAAATTTAGAAACTTAGGCTTATTCATGGCTAACTTAAGAAAGTAATTTGAAATTTGTCAAGGTTTATATTAAGAGTTGGAGTGTTTCAATAAGATATTAAATATAATAATTACTGTTAGTTTTTAAGGAATAAGATTTAGCCAAAATGAAAAAATAAACACACACAGAATAACAGCTGATTATTTTGTAATTGCTTCTAAGTGACACTCTACAATTATTAGTTAGTTCTGGTTTTGGAATTAGAAGAAAACATTTGTTACATTTTATGAAAATGTTTATTATTTCTAACTGAATAATATTTTATAAATAAAGTATGAGATTTTAAAAAATAAATGAGCACTAGTTCATCAAATAGGAAAATCAACTGCATTTGAGTAAGATCTGAAAGAAAGGTATTGATTATTGAAAATGCTTATGAAAAATTTCATTTTTCTGAGCAGAGAGAATGATATAATAAAGTCCTTTATCCACATTTTTCAGACTCAAGATTTATCAATGTTTTTACAGGACTGATTTTGATTGTATTTTCTATATAAAGTTTCTGTACTAAACTTACTAAATATATGTTTAATTTTAATTATGAGAGATATTTAAGTATTCTTTTGTGAATAAATTGCTTTTAATACAGTTATCTGTGCCTGAGGTATTAATATTTTCCTATAGAGTGCTTTTTAAAAAACCCCAAAATATAAATATATAATGGTTGCTGCACATGATTTATAAATACAATTATTTATGTGCTGCTTCTTTTGAAAATATGAAGGAATTGTTCAGTTATATTCAACACACATTTACTTAATTTCTACTGTGAGTCTGGCAAATCAAGAGGACATTCTTCCCTTCAAATCTCTTTAAATCCAGTAGGAGAATAGATGCATACTCATTCTAGTACATAATGTGTTCTGCTTGGTCTGAGTATAGGAATGGTTGAAGTTTTCCTGAGGAATAAGTTCTTGTCTGTGAGACACTGTGAATTGCACAACAGTAAGGATCTCCTTAGAAGTGCAGGCACAAATTTATGGCAGGTGTAATGTCCTTGTGACGTGCTCTTCACTTCATTTCTGACTTAGTTTTGTTTTTATTTCACACTTCTTATACATTATGCTATCCTACCACATTTTCGTTTTGCCATAAATCCGCGATGGTATAAGTAAATTACTGTATAAATAAATAAAAATGGACCATGGGACATGCCATACGATGACACAGGGGAAGGTTTCACAGAAGAAGTGCTATCTAGTGAGGAGAGAAAATGGAATTTTACTAGTAGACGAGAAGAGCACATTCTGTGTGAGAAAACATGTGGCCAAAATATAGCCACATGAGGAGATCGGTGATACAGAGGCTGAATAGCTCAAGTGCAAGATTATAAAAGATTTCTAAAGATAGGCTCGTGGGGTTGGCTTTATCATGCTGAAGACCTAGCAGTGAGGGGATGCAACACATGGAAAACTTGCAGATAAAATGGCCTTTCTGCCCAGAGTGGCTCCTTCCAATGACTGTTCACATTGTGTTCTTCTGAGGACATACCTGTGTTACCTGCACTCGGAGGTCGATGTGTTACACCAGGAGACATACTATTCCTCTGCAGAGAAGGGTGGGCCAGTGGCAAAAGGTTGGGGTTTCCCAGTGAGCTGACAGGGTTGCTGTACACCAGACTGTTATGGCTGGACACTGGGATGGAGACTGGCATCTCAAAGTTGGGAGGTGGAACAGCCTATACGAGCAGAAAATAAAAGGGGTTACAAAAAAAGAAAGAATAGAAACAGAAGCTCTCAAGTTCAGACAGCCTTTACTTTCCAAGACAAATTTCAAATTCCAGACTGCTTGGTGTCTAGAAGACCATTAAGAAGAGCTCTCAAGATGTTCACATCATAAATTGATTTCTTTAATGTGCTTAGAACTCCTTCGATGCAACTATTAGAAAACGCTTCACTTTTGTTTAAAACAAAGCCCCGTTTCATTAGATTCCATTGTCTTTGAATTCCATTCTATTAGGTAATAATTGTTCATTTGTGATCTCTGAATCTGGTGGCAGAAATGACTGCAAAATCAAAGGTACATGATTGTGATGACTTTACAGAGAAAAGGAAGGATTGAAATGCAAGCTGGAGCCTTCGGCTTAATTGCTTATTGAAGCATATTTATGCAAAAGCTTAATGATATAAAATCATCTCCAGGCTTGTGAGCAGCACATATACTTTAATTATTATTTTTAAAAAGTCTGTCTTTTGAAAGTAACTGTGAAGATAATAGACATTTTAAGATACTAGATTCAACAGAGCATATATCATTTAATAATCTATACTTTAAAATGGTAGTTCAGAGTATATGTTGCACTGATAGACTAACATTGAAAACTGGCAAGGCCTGCATCTCAAATGAGACAGTTGGCAAATATTTAGAGAGCCGAAGCTGTGTGGCTATTTAATTAGAGTAATCAGGTCCCAACTATTGATTTTTCTGATATTATTTTGGCAATTTAAGCAAAGTCATGCTTATTTTTCTGCTTGCCCTAACTAGATAATCATAGTTGCGACACCCCCCTCTTCTTTCCCCATTTTTAACATTACAAATGAAAATACTGTTTGAATATATTGCCAGAGGGCTAGTGATGTCAGAGCACACAGCCTTCTTAGCGTAAAATGGATGTTTGTATCTAATATGTATATTGGAGATGGAGTTTAAATAGAACATTCCCTCAGGTGTTTTCAAATAAGCTATTGGGCAACTTTAAATGCATAGATGAGTGTGGTTCAAAATTTTTTCTTCTTTTAAAAAAAACACACACATTTTTTTTCCTCTGTAATCCTAACATCAGTTTTCTTTTGCTGGCTGACTGGCTGGCTGACTGGCTGGCCTGCAACACACGCCTCGCTCGGCAGTAGTTCTATGTTTACCCTGGTGATGACCGCAACACTATTCTCTATTTATGCTTGTCCTCCTTTTATTTCTCACTCTTTATTTTTCCTGTGTCTCTCTCCTTCCATGACCTGGATCTGTTGATATTGACCAGAGTAAATGTTATATAACTCTTTTCTTTCACATGTCTTTGTTTCTTCATTGTTTTAGAGGGAAATAAAAATGTCCAAGTGCTACATTAACACAGTCATTCTTTATTAGGCTTTATCTGTTGTAAACAAGGCACAAAAATAATTTTAGACAGACACCATGACATAATGGAATATAAATAAATGTTTGATAAGATATCAAAGAGTGAGTATATCCCCAAATTTCCAGAGACTTTTGAAATGACAAATGCTGTGAAATAAATGTCCGTAGAGTAAGTAAAATATTGTCTGCCTTTATTAAAAGGCCAAATAAGAATTACTCTAGTATCCCTGAGAAAACACAGACAAGTCACTGCGACGGCTTCTCCATTTGCCCCTCCAGATTCACTGTCCACCCTCTTCACTGCTCTGGGCCAGACGCTGACCCTCCAGACTGTGTCCACCAGGCTCACCTTGCCCCCTGGCTTCAGCATGGCCAGCGGTGGTGCCAGCAAGCAGTGCAGAGTGGCAGGAGGGAGGACAGGCGTTTCCCTTTGCTGGGCCCAGGTTGGCAGAGGTGGCCATCTCCTGAGCGCTTTTCTTTGCTTGTGTTTCCCTTCTACTATGAAATCAACTCTGATGTTGGCTAAGGAAGGTCTCATTCCAGGAAGGTGTTAAAGCTCTTTTGCTCTAAGTAATGCAGAGCCTAGTCTACTTTTTATTATGAGAACTGAATATTTCTCTTCAAAGGAGAGTTTTTAGGAAGACACTGTACTCCTACAAATAATAAGCTTAGCATTTACTGTGTGTTACTTTTGAAAAAATTTTTTTATTGTTTTATTGCCTAAAGTATTACAAAGAGTATTACGTATGTCTCCTTTTTCCCCCCTTTTTTCTCCTTTTGTGTGTTACTTACTGAGCAGGCACTGTACTGCATAATCTACAGACATGATATGATACAGCCCTTTCAACATTCTTTATTATCCTTCCCTTTTAAAATAGGTGAGATTAAGCGGCCCAATGTCATCAAACTAGTAAGTGGCTGAGCCTGTTGCTTTTGCTACTAAATCACTGTGCAACAAAAATGATTTTTTTTTTTGATAGAAAGAGAATGTTGCAATCAGAAATCATACTGTGAAGTAAGAGCTGGATGCTAGTAGCTTATTATTTTGAACCACAAAAATAATGAACTGAATGGGATGTGGTGAGTACTATGTTGGAGTACAGTGTGCGCTCACCAACTGCCAGTCAGTGACTGAGGTCTTAGGAAAGAAGAAACCTTAAAGGCTCCCCTTGTCCATATTTTCTCAGATTTGATATTTAAAAGCTATCATTTGGGTACAGAATTTTAAATTTATATTTACTATTACTAATTACAAGTGTTTATTACTGAATACTTAAAGGTTGGCTATCCCCTTGAATATTTTACAGAATGTTGATCGTATCTCAGTAGAGAGCAAAGCTTAATTCTCTCCCCTTCCCCTGAGTGGCTATATGCATATCCAATATAAAGGGGATTATTAATAATTATTTAATAAATTCTGAAGCACCCTAATAAAGAATTCATTACATGTCTCTCTCTACTCCTCCCTTACTCAACCATCATGCTCAAGAATTACTCAGTTTCTAGCATTCTGGACCATAAACAATTTGATGTTATTAGAAAAACTGTCCTGTGACTGACTAAATAGCAGTCAGATATAATTCTGACACCAGAGCATACTTCAAAAATTTGCAAGTTGTAAAATGTGCTAACAGCCTTTGCATTTTCCTTATCTGTATCAGGAACTGGCTAAGTAATTTTGAAATCAAATTATAAGCTTAAAAATGACCACACGGAGAAGGTATCTTAGAGAATCAGAAAGAACATCAGCCTTAATATCAGAAATCTCAGTTGCAGTCCAGGTTGTGCAATAAATAGACATGTAACCAGGCACATCTTTTAGCCTCCCTGGACCTGAAGTGATTGCATCCCTAAAGAGACCAACCGGATCTAAATATTTTAGGGAAAGCAAAGGCTATAATAATGTATGCATGTTTATGAGATATTGCTGCTATTCTTTTTCTTCTCGACTTTTCAAAATTTGAGAAGTTAAAAGCATCTAAATTAAAAAAATATTGTTTAAAAAGTGAAAGCCAAAAAGTAGTTAAAGACTCCAAACTTGCAGAGATCTCAGGCCAGCCTCAAAATTTTAGAGCTCTCAGGACAGGAAGGAAGAGGGAATTTGGGGTATTTAAAAAAAGATGGTAGGCAGGCCTGGCTATATAATTTGCAGGGCCAGGGCAAAATGAAAATGTGGGGACCCTTGTTAAAATTTATTAAGAATTTCAAGGAGGTGACGGCACAGCATTTTACCAAGCGTGGCCCTCTAAGAGCAGTGCCCTGTGTAATAGCACAGGTCATACGCCAATGACGCTGGCCCTGGCTTTGGGAGATACAGGCATAACAGCTAACAGGCTTTTAGTTTTCACCCCTGAACAAATTGATCATGGTTACTGAAGTGAGTCATCGTGGTCAGAAAGGTATCTGAACTCTTATCCAAAAGCCACTATTTTCCCAAACTTACCACAAGGAAAAGTCCAATAAAAAGTCAAATAAAATATTTGTAATAAAATATTTTTAGTTAATAAGCCCTCTTTTATTCAGTGTGAGTGACTGAACCGAATCCCTTTTTTGGGGCCACTGATGACACCCTTAACTTTTGATCAACCATTACCAGTCTGCTGAAAACCAGCAGAGAAAGAGAATCACCAAGCTTTGATGACTAGTGGCTACCAATTGCCGGTCTCCAAATTTCCTCAAGGCTGCCTGACAACTCCAGCACATACTTGCTCATTTCCTCTCTGTCCCCAACTCCTCACAATGTCCACACCTTCATTCTCAGTCCTCTTTCAAGCACCTGCTCCCCCACCTCAAAATCTGTAGAAGCTACACTCACCATACAAAATACAGGTTGGTAGATGGTCACCCACTCTGTCCTCTACCCTCCTGCCACCTTAACTCCACCTGGGCCCACCCGCCGCTCTGTCCTGTTCCACTCCCATCCTGCTTCCCTTCCTTGAGCTTTGCCATTTTACCTCCACTGTACCTGCATGCGCAACCTTTTCCTCCCTTCAAGTATTCCTCCTCTGCATGTAAATAAATCTTAAGCGCTTTTCCTTTTAACCCCTCCCCTGACCTAGTGGCAGTACTGTTTCTCTCTCCTCACTGTCCCTTATTTGAAGAAAATAGAAACCCTCCATTCCCACTTCCTTCCTGTTCCCTCTCAACCAATCTAGCACCCGCCCCTCCTTCCTTCAGCCCATTTCCTAATTCCTGGTTCCTCACACGTAGCAGTTTTCTCTTGCCCTGAAGCCTGGCGTGAGCGGGGGCAAACCCTGCAGGAGGAAGTGCTGCTCTACAAGACGCCGAGTCCTCCGTGAGTTATTGCACGTCGTTGAGGAATATGGGCATAAATTACATCGAACCCACAGGTGATTGCAATATTAAATTTTCTCTTTTACAAGGGAAACTCTTCGAGCTGGGTCTTTGAAATAGAAAAACAGTCTTGTAATGTTTTTAAAGAGGCGGAGACACTCTCCACACAAAGGGCAGAGTGTCCTTGCCCCGCTGTAAATGTTTTAGCAGCTGTGGAAACTTTCAACAAAATTTACTTCCAGCAACTGAAAGCGATGTGCGAAAACTGGGCTTTTCATCCTGGAGGCTGAAGCACTTACTAACGAAAGGGAGGCTTGGAGCACAGCGCGGAGCTGTGTGGCTCCTTCGCACAGCCCTGCCCCTCAGCTCTCATGTGGTTTTTCATCCCCCACCGCACACCACTGCGCCTCTTAAGAAATCATGTATCCTGATTTTGAACTCTTTACATGACAGGATGAAATACTGTGAGGGAATCTAGGCATGTGTCACACCTCTTTCCCCCTAAAGCATGGGGAGAAGTGATCCAATGTGCAAATATGGGCATCCCCCCAGAAGTCTTGGGGTTAAAGCTACAGACACATTTCGGATCTCCGCCTGGAGCGTGATCAGCAGTCTTACAGATGCTGCCCTTTTCCCAGCTGTGCAGGGGATTCCTTCTATCTGAGACACTTGACGTGCTCCGCCTTAAAAACCTTGCCTTCACACACCTAAACTAGTGCCCAGCAGCTAAACTAGCATTGTAGAGCCAGAGAAACCCTGGCTGCAAGAAATAAAAAAAAAAAAAAACTGGCCCCAAGGAGCTGTTTCTTTCCTGCTTCTGGGCAAGACAAAAACCCCAGTGGATATTTTATCATTTAAGAATTCTGGCCATACCAAGCAGGCATTGCAGCATCTGATAGGAACGATTTCATTTGATAAAGTGCCCACGGTGGACGTTCTGTATGTAGTGCTCGGTTTATGAAACCTTTAAGAATTTACAGCACTTAGCTTTCCTTCGGAATACAGTGTATTAATAACTGCAATTCAACAAAAGCTCCACTGCTGACATTGTTTCACTTAACAAAGGAGGCAGGCATGTATTTTATGAAGACAGTTTAAGATGCACACATTTTCTAAATAAGTTTTAAAGTGTTGAATTTAATTCAACACAGGCTAGCTGTGCACCTACTATGTGTAAAGCATTAATTCACCTGGTGAGTGCAGTGGCGGAGCTCTTTCCCCAAATATCTGCACTTGTAATCACGGAGGCATATTTTTACTGCATTCTCCCTCAATGCCCAGGTTGAGGATGTTGGGCTAACTTACCAAAGTGTGCTTTTTTTTTTTTTCTTGAGAAAGGAATGAATTACCTAATGAGGAGCTTGCATACAAGGAGGGTTCAGATACTAACACTGGTTATTCAGAGAGTATGTGAGCCTTGAGTTGCATCACTTTATGTCACACCATTAACACCACTTGACTGATGACAGAATATAATAAAAGGTACGCACATCCCCCCCCTCTTTCTGTGGGCAAACAAAATAATACATGCAGAGTTATTTCTCTCAAATAACTGGCAAGGCGTATGATGGACTGTTAGAAAATTTTTGACTTGGTTAAGACAAAACTGAGCCAATTGTTAAAGCATGGGAAATGTTGGTGTAGGCAAAGCGGATATTTTGATGAAGCTTGAACATCACCCCAGCACACACACATGTTGAAATCTTACCATTAGGTTTTCATGCAGTCTGTTTCCCTGCAGCGAGCATTAGCTTTAACCCTTCAGTGCTGTTGCTGGGTGTCGTGTGTTGGGGGGAGAGGCCGAAGCTTTATTCAGAAATGAGCTTTTATTTGGGTGATGATCACCAGCGTACGCGAGAGGACGACAGCTCCCCTCCTGCGTCCGGTCTCAGTACATATATATGTGTGTATGTATTTTACAGCAAGTCCTTAAACTTTTGAGAAGGAGGTTCTGGTGTTTTCCGAGTGCACTGTGTGTTTAAGAGATTGTGTAAAATCAGGGCGTGTTGCATAGATCTTTCTTTCTCTTCCTCCTGTGAATTTCCTATCTCTGAGTGAACTCGATGGCACGTTTTTTTAGATTCCATAGTTTAAGCAGCCCTTGAACTAGGGTCTGCTTTCTAAACGAACT
This sequence comes from Myotis davidii, assembly GCF_000327345.1. Classification (NCBI taxonomy): domain Eukaryota; kingdom Metazoa; phylum Chordata; class Mammalia; order Chiroptera; family Vespertilionidae; genus Myotis; species Myotis davidii. The sequence continues at coordinate 11,523,680 of NW_006299705.1, forward strand.
GCCGTGGGATGAGATGGCTATTTTATTGGTTTGACTTGCCAATGCGTCTTAGACAAAGCCATCACTGAGAGGGTTAAGGTATGTTACTGCAGCAGTTATCAGCAGACCAGCCATCTACCTTGGGTACTTACAGGAATTTTATGGCTCTTGATCATATTATCAAATTCTTCATTAATTTTTTTGTATTTTTCTTCAGTGCGTGGGGTGAGTGCGTAAGAGGAGTCGGGGTCGGGGCTTTCACAGCCTTTGTTTTCCTTCTTGTTCAAGGCCTGCCAGGTTCAGAGAAATACCGAGAGTAAAAAAAACGAAAGGCGTTGTGAGTACTTACACACAATCTCTGTCTGCTGATCATTAGATCAATATCTTCGTTAATTTTCCTGTACTTGTCCTCAGACTCAGGGCTGTGACCTACGGAATCGTCCGCATCGGGGTCTGGGCTGTCACAGCCATTAAGGCCCTTCTTTCTCAACGTCTGAAACACACAATGTGGAAAGTTCAGTCCTAGACAAAGGCTGACAGAGACATGCAGGGCGGTTACAGAACTTCACGCTGTCCAGATTTCCAGGTTGTTATTACCTCTGCGACATGACATTAGGGTAAGGAAAGCATCGCGGGGGAAAGTCATTTCAATAACACACTCATTACTAGTTGAAAAAATAAAAGGGAAAGATTCCTTTGCAACCGAATGCAGTCAGTGGACAAAGACAGTTATGGGGGCTGAAGTTTCATGATGTAGAATTCAGACATGCCCCAAACATCCCGTGAGAGACAATTACAGAAGAATACAAGGAAGGTGGGAAATTACAACACTCTATTTTCCCACAGAAGAATTAGAAGTCAGGACATTACACAATGATTTCAGAATCTGCGACCACGGCAAAAGCAGAAATGTTGGAAACAGATCCTTACTTTAACGGGATGGTTGGCACCCACCGGCTCCTGCCGCCCCTTCTGCTTGGCAGCAGGAGGCGGTAAGAGAACCAGGCTACTGCCTGATAGGGCACCCAGTAAGCATGTTCGGACCCTAAGGCCATAAGGAGGATCACCTCTGTTCAGTCTGCTTAGAGTTCCACAGTCGTGAAAATCTGTATCGAAACTGATCATACTGAGAAGTTTTCTGCCTACACAGGGGCTGAAAGAAACGTCAACACAGCTGAGGTTAGGGCTTCATTATCAGGACGGAGTCAGGAAGGCCAGGAGCACTGACAGTAGGTAACCAAGTCAGTAACTCCCAAACTGGCACACGCTCCTCCGGTTCCAGCTGGGGCGGGTCGCTCTGAGCCTGTCTCCTGACACATGAAAGTGGCAAGTCAGTGCCTTATGTTGGGCCTCCTGTCTCCTGAATGTAGGTCCGGGCTGGTCTCAGCTGTCACCGAGGATAAATACTAATGAACACTGTAACAGCAAATAGGAGTCAGGAGTCCTGGGATCTTCTCTCTCTCCCTCTCTCTTTCTCTCTCTCTCTCTTTCTTTCTCTCTCTCTCTCTCTCTCTGATGGTTGTCATCTTGTCAACTTGATGGTATATGATCTGATTTTCATAGACAATGTTATGTTTTTAGAGATCATAAAACTTCTGATTAATCACATAGCTCGACATATTAATTATGAACAGACAAGCAACATTTCTGAATTTTCCTGGTACTACCAAAATTGTTACAAAGAGCTGTGTACCTAAGTGTCTCTCATTAATGGAAAGTTCAGCAGCGCTCATCTTTATTAAAGAGAGAATTCACATACAAATAAAGCAAACACTGCAGCATCAAGCTAAGGAATTCAAAACTGAGATAACACTCCATCTTTAATTCATGCAATTGGGGGAAATAAATAAAACAACATGACTTTAAAAAGGGGGTGTCAGACTCAAAAAATTTAAGCTCCCTGGCTCTTACCAGTGTGTAACAAATGTAACGTTACTTAAAATTAGTTTCCAGGGCAATGAAGGTTTTCACTTAAAATCATACTAAGAAAGCTACCATTTCTAATACATCTATGATACACCGTGGCTCTGTAAATATTTATTAATGTTATAGTAGTATAATATAACAAATAAACATATGGCTACAGCTTATTATGTGGTAAAATGTTTGAATATTAAAATGAGTATTTTGACACAAGATGATAAAATATACATTTACAGTCTTGGGGAATTTATAATTGGTGGGGCCACCTGTCCTCCTATCATGAATCCAGAGCCATCATTTTCACCCAGGATACGTATTCCTAGAGAGTTCACAATACATTAGAATAATAATTTTCTTAGCTAACTTAATTTTCTTCATTTTAAACTCTTTAGCTACCATTATCTCAACCACAACAGCATTTTTCCAGGGATAACTGTTTGCTGTATTATCCCGTGTTTCTGCTTTTATCTCCAGATATCCTTGAGCTTTTAACAATAATTCCTGAGGTTCTTGTGTCGTACTCCACATATTTCTCATAAAAATTCACTTATGTACAGAAACATATGTAAGATCAATGCTATTTTTCAAACTTCACCTATATTTCTATAAGGTACGTTAAGAATATTCATATATAAGCCTTTAATTTAAAGTCTTATTCAGACAGATTTTTCAATGTGCATCTGAATCTTTTATCCAATAAATCTGATCATAAAAATTATCGTTGTTTTGATGTACGGATTTTTGACAGCAGAACGCTAGGGTTAGGAGAGGCCTATCGACTGTCATTACAATCCATCTGGCACATACATGTGTGCTAAATGTTCTTACGAAGCTTTTGGGGGGTAGATACTATGTTTGGCTTATAAAAATTCAAGCATCAATTACATGTTATTGAAAACTCTCCACAAATATTAACTCATTATCTCTCACAAGTCTTCCACAAGGACTTTAGGGAAACCTTATGCCAGGTCTCAACCCAGCCTGGCCAAGCATGATGGCCCAGACCTCGTACCCCAGCTTCCTCACATTTGTGAAGTGTCAGATGCAGAATAGGGCTCTCCCATTCATATGCATCTATAGCAGTAGACTGGACACTGAAATAAATTAGGTAGAAAATTTTAAAAATTAGGCTGTGGAGACATTTTAAGTATGAAATAGGGTTAAAATATTGATACTTCTTAGATGTCCAAGTTTAGACAGAGAGGGTATACTTATGGGTCAATAAAACATATCAGGTTACCGGTAAAAAAAAGCAACTTGATCAATAGCTAACTTGAAGAATTATGTAAACTATTAGGCAAACTGATCAGGTGGTTCAAAGTCCCACAGAGAAAAAGGTAGTGATGGGATAAGGGGGGAAAAACTGGCTCATTTTCTCCCCCCAAATAATTCTTGTATCTGACCACATTTCCTTATAATGAGTATCACCAGTACTTAAGTAATGAAATTTCTCTACCTTTTACATTACAGAGTTGTTCTAAGTTAAACTGTGTTATTTTTAAAAAGAGCATTTTGAGATATGCAAACACAAATTCCACAAGCAAATTAATACTGAGTTCCAAATTCGCATAATCACACAACCAGAACACTGACAAACTTGTTCAGAAATATTATCCTCAGCTGGGAGCTCGTAGAACACACTTCTGCCAAGAACAAACGATTTCGGTGGAATTGTAAAGCTCTGAACATGGAAGTGATGGCACAAACTTGAATACCATAGTGTGAATGTGGAAGTACAAGAGCCATCTTATCTTTGTGATATTAAAAATCTACAGCTGTTTCATGACAAAGGAGTTACCGTTAGATTCAGCTCAGTCTCTCCTTATCGTAGCAATAAATAGTTAATATAAACTAAAGGGATTACTAGATGGGTAAATGAGCATTGTTCCTTCAGTCCTTTTTCTAGTAAAATCAAAATCTGTGCTGCTGGCCTTTGAAAGCTTCTTTGATCTTTTACAAATATGACTGGTCAGGTAACATAGGCACTTAAATCATTATTCTTTTACAGGGGCTAGAAGTCCTGGGTTTACATAAGTGTCTCTCAGCTGCTTATGTTTTGGAAAGATTTATTCTGGATGTCAGGAGAAGCCAAGAGATCTCCAGAAAGCACTGGCTTTCTTGCTATGTATCGAAAGAAACTCTTTTCTCAGAGAACTCTGTAAATCCTGAGCGAGCTTGTGCACCGACCGCAGTCAGCTTTCCATGGGAGACTGACACTTTTGGGTTCGATCAATTGACTGCAGAGGCTTCTGGGATGTTTTTCACAAGGCAGCGATTGTCATGCAGTGAGCTGAGAACAGTCGCTTCTTAGAGAAGTAATGAGATTGACAGAAGGTGACATACTCCAAACAATGAAAGGGAAAAGGATTCCAGGCAGGTAATCCAAAAACCCCGTGGATTCTCCCCTCCCAGACATGTGGCCATATGGACCCTGTGCTACTACATTTGTTCATCGGGAAAACGTGAAATCCATATAAACTGATGATGGTAGGTGACAGGTGCTTCAAAAATTCTAATGAAATAGATGTACGGAACAGATTCTATTTCATTATGGGAGGGAATATAAATGAAAAAGAATGCCACATGGAGCACTCGTTCTGGTCTTAGGCATTATGTTATCAACTAGAAAGTGCCTTATGTATATAATGGTTAAAACTGGTCTCTCATTAATTATTTCTTGTTAGTAAAAAAAAACAACAAAAACAACTAGATCACTGGCCTTTTTTTTTTTCTTCAGTTATATGAAGCCATAAAATTTATACTATTGTTATTTAGGTAAAATTCATCTTCCAGAGAGCCACCATCAGATTAAAAGCTTCCGACCATTCAATTTCTTTCCATGTCTGCCGTCTTAGTCCTCAAGAATGTATATTTTCATCGCTTTCCTTCTTCTGTGCCTGCCCACTGTATAGTAGAGATTTTAAATCCTTTTGTGAAAATCCCCAAAACACTCATCCCTTTTTCTTAAACCCAAGTAATAAGCCTTTCTTGCACAGCCAGCACTATCCTTACTTCAGAGGGCTGATGTGTCAGAGCACATGCAGGAATTATTTCTGTTAGCTGCGTACATGTCATGTTCACACAAAAGCCAAGAAAAAAAAGAAAGACATCAACTTAGAAAACTAGTTTCCTTTTCTCTGATAATAAATCATTTTTATGCTTGTCTCTCACAGCTTTAGGAAGATCAGCGTCTGCTCTCACCCTGAATACTCTTTACAAAGCAGGAACTCCACACAAGAGCAGGAGATTTGGCTGAAATGGATACTGTGTATGTATCAAGTTGTGAGAGTATTTCATAAACATCCTCCCGTCGTGGAGTGGGACAGTCATGGCGCTGCGGCTCCAGGCCCTGCAGTGTTTGGGGGAGCGGCTGCCCTACGCGCTGCGCCCAATGACTTATTTCATTTAAAACATAGTCAGCAAACAATGATCAGAAACCCACGGTGCTCCGGGTGCTGTTGTGAGCACTTGCTTTTTAAAGAAGCAGGCATTACACATTCAAACTAAAAAGCTCTGAACTGACCTATGATATTGTGTGCATTTTTGTGATTTCTAACACATATTACTTAGGCTGGGGGGATGTCAGCGGCCAAGAAATTTCTCCACAGGTTTTCATCATCCAAACTGTGAGCTTTGTCTGCCCTAGTTCTTTGTTCTTAATATAGAAGTGAAAAGGCATTAAAATACTGCAGTTTAAGTACAACTAGTAGGTAGACTTTCATTAGACAAGCAAATCTGACCTAGTACAGAGTCTGAAATTAAATTTTATGAAAAATTATTCATTTGTTGTGAAGATTTTATAAAAAAAGCAAAATGTACACCTTCACACTGTATTTCTGTAGGTTATTAATGCTCATTCTAACGAGATATTAACTCCCACCAGGGAAAGGCTGGGAAGAGCTGGAGATGTTCATTGTTTTTGTTTTTATTCCTTTCCTCAAAAGATAATCTTAATATTGGACTTGAAATATTTTTTTCCCACTGAGTAATTTTTCAACTTAAAATAATAAAAAAAGAGACATAAATTAAAGCTTTGAAGACTTTTAATGTATGGAACATAAAGAAACATCCGCCCACTGCCTCCTAATAGCCACAACTGATTTCCTATAAACATCAGAAAGCGATAGTTCCTAAAGTTGTTGGTACTTTAATTCTGGACGAGACCACCAAGGACCCTCTGGCCTGTCTGTCCCCATGCCTTCCGGAAGGGGAGGAGTAATGGTGCACAGGCCATGGCTTCCACACCTCACGTCCGTGCTCAGGCTGGCTTCTGGGATGAGCCCACCCGTGTCTGCACTCAGTCCTCCTTGGGAAGAGCTAACACATCACTTCCTCTCTGTAAACTTCCCTTATCACCAAGACTGAATTAATTTCTCCCTCATTCATGCACCCACTTATCATCTACTTTCTCTAGTAGAGCTTTAGCACACACTGTTAGTCATGTGTTTGTCTCCTCTGTTAGCTCGTGAGGCAATGAACAAATCACCTTCCTTTATCCACTTTTGGAGTTTCAATATAGAGTAGAGGCTGCCATGCTGTAGGTGCTCAATAAATGCCTGCTGAGTGAACAGGGCACACATTCCCACGTCACTGTGAGCGTATGCAGAGGTTTCCCACTGGACCAAGGCTGTCTGTCTGACTGGGGGTGGAGATAGTAGTGGGATACAGACCTCTCTCTCTTTTTTTAATCCTCACCTGAGGATATGTTTTCATTGATGAGAGAGAGAGAGAGAGAGAGAGAGAGAGAGAGAGAGAGAGAGAGAGAAGGGAAACATCCATTGGCTGCCTCCCGTAAGCATCCTGACCAGGGATCGAACATGCAACCTGGGTATGTGCCCTGACTAGGAATCGAACCCACAACCTTTTGGTGCATAGCACGATGTTTCAACCGAGCCACTGGGTCAGGGCGGGATTCAGACCACTTGATACACAATTACTAAATGCTACTATGTGTCAAGTGTTGTCTGGGGTCCTCTGGATGCAATATGTGATTAAGATAATTTGTTTACTATAAATTTGAAATAAGCATGTTTTGTTTTCCCCCATGAGTGAGCTCCTGGAGTTGAGGGATTGTTTACTACTCATCTGGTATCACCAGGGTTTAGCACAGGTCCTGGCATGTGGTAGGCTAAATGTGTGCAGCATTAGTGACAGTCTGAGTGGATGGGTGAACAAAAAAGGAATGAATGTTCTGATGTTAGCAGGAGAAAGAGTAGTCTCAGTGCAATATTTCTGCAACTGTAACCCCTCCCCCCCATTTTATGATATTATTTCACATTACATTAAAAGTCAGTTATTTTACTCTTTATCAGTAACTGCTATAAGCTGACTATTTCTGAAATGTACAGTTTTAAAGTTAGGAATGAATGCAGGATAGGCATAATTTATATAATGTATGGAAATGGATTATAACTCAGGATATTGGAAACTTAAAAATTGGGGTATTGGTCTAAATATGGAAGGTCAGAAAACCTAACCGTTCATTGAATCTTTAAGGAACAAAAGCTATAAGCATATAATCACAGCGATTAAATGGGTAGCAGGAGAGAAGGCACAGAATTTGGCATAGAAAGAGAACAAAAGGAGTGGTATTCCAGGCAGAATGTATAAGGAAAATCAGAAATCTTCTAAGTAAGAGAATGGGGGACACTTTTGTGAATGTGAGTCAGATACTATAAACTTGAAATAAGCCTGTTTTAAACTTCTTACTTCTTGGGCAAAGTTCATTTCCCATCTCTCACCATCCTTGGACACTGGGTCTCTTGTTCTACTATTCTCCTGGGCTTTGACATTGGACTTATTCTGGACCAACCGTAGCCTGGAGAATTCATGGAAAATCAGAGTGATTGTAGGGCCAATCAGGTGAATCAGGCTTCCTCAGGAGCGGTCAGTGGTTCGGTGTTTTATTAAGGATTTTTCCACCACATGGCTTCTGGAGCCTGGATAAGGCATGCCTCATGAGGCTGGCCTAGAGCAGAACTGATACGGAGACGTTCTGCACACTTAGCCAAGAAATGTTCCCTGACGTTCTGAATCCAGGAAAGATCTGAAGAAAAGTACTAAACAGGGAACATTTTACCATATAATGATTGAAATGCATGCTCACATGAACAGTTAATCCGAATCATCTCTATAAAGCAAGTGCAGAAAATAAAGGCTGGGATGTAAAGGATCAAACTCTGGGGTGGGTGTGAAGAACAGACAATGTTAGTAATTTCTTAAATAAGGAAGGAAAAGACAAGACCAAACTCTACATTAAACAAAGGTTCGGAAAGAGAGGAGAGGAGTAAGGTAACAAAGACAAGGCAGCAGGATTTTTGAAAGTCTAAAACATGACTGTAACTTCACCTGCCAAACTCCTCAGGCTGTGGCATTTTACTTGCAAGTAGGTTACAGGGACAAAAAAGCAGAATCTTGGGACACGAATTCTTTAGAAATAATAAGTTGAAGCATCTTTGCTAAACCATTAGTGACTTATTTTTTTTAAACCTCACCTGAGGATTTTAGAGAGCAGTGGGGACAGACACACACACACACACCCCCACACACACACACACAGCTAGACAGAGAGACAGAGAGAAACACCAATGTAAGAAACATGGATAGGTTGCCTCCAGTATGTATCCTGACTGGGGACCGAACCCACAACCCTGATATGTGCCCTTACTAAAAATAGAGCCTGTCACCTGAACCTGGTACACAGGATGACACTCCAACCAACGGAGCCACACTCAGGGCCATTAATGACTTATTTGAACAAAAGAAAACATACGATATCTTGCATAATCAGAGCAAAGTCAAATCATTATTTTTGTTTCCAGGTAGGCTCTTATCTGGTTGCAAATGCGTTTTAATTCACGTTGAGTCAGGGCAGGGTTAATCCTTTGCAACGGGAGGAGCCTACACCGCCTTACTTATCAGTCAGCTCAGGACCGCCTTCCTCAGTCATTGTGCTTCCACATTTCTATGGGATTTGCAGGATCTCTTCTTAGTGCAGCATTTATTTTTCCCATTTGTCCTTTTGGTTCCAACCCAACCCTTCATCCATTCCTTTTCTAGAAAACATCACAACCTAGTTGTTCAAGCTGGAAACCCAGAAATCACCCTTAACTCCAGTTATCTCTTAACTCAACTACCATTGTCTTCCCTATTTGGTCTCTCCTCTGACACCACTTTCCAATCATCCCACTTTGGGCAGGGTCTCGTTAAAATGCACCTCTAACTGTATCACTGTTCTTATGCACCCTGGTGCTCCCCACAGCCACACCCACTAGTTTTCACATCCCTCCACCCACCTCTCCAAGTAATTGTCTCTCTTCTCCTGGGCACTCTGGGTTTTGGCAAGAGGGAACTTCTCACCGTTTCCCAAGTCAGGCAGGTCCTTTAATAACACTGTTGTGATATGTGCCATTCATTCCTGTCTGGAATATATCCTTGTTTACTTCTCCTCTTTGCTGCACACTTGGTCATCTTAGGATGTGTACTACCTCATGCCATCACTTGCTCCACCCGGGAAGCTTTTTTTGAACCCTCCTCAACACTTTGGTAAGACTCCCTTATCTGTCTACTTACCAATCTTTGACTTTTGTTGTTTTTAAAAATAACATGTGGCATCTTATACTGTAATGTATCTCTCACATGCCTGCTTTACCACTAGATAGTGAGTTCTACGAGGGATGGGTGCCTCTGCTCCCTAACGGAGGACCTGGTTGGTATATATGGCTTAAATATAAGTTCTCAGTACCTGCTCATTTGAATAAGTGAATAAGCAAAGAAAACCTGCGAGCCAACCTTCCTAACAGCGACAGACTAACGGAAATGGGTGGGTGGTCTCCTAAGGTGACAGCGCTATTTTATTTGTTGGAATAAGATCATTTAGTCGAAATGCAAGGAGCACAAGTTCTGGTAGGCTAAAGGAATTTCTATAATCACTTCATGCCTGTGGCACAGGATGTCCCTACAGAAGTGGAGGCAACGGGGAGGTGCCAGACTATTGTACACGGGGTGCAAATGGTTGGCTTCTCTGTGTTTAGAATTGCTCAGAGTCCTGGGCGTGATAGTCACAGGACCAACATGCACCAATAACAGATTTCAGTCTGGGTTATCACTGAAAATCCTTCACCAACTTCCTTTCTATTCCTTAATTTAGGAATTGGCATGGAAAGAGATTTCCCAGGACCAATTATGGATTGTGAACACATATTTTATTTATAGTATACTCAATGTCTTCCCCCGTCACACCTGACTTTCAAGCTTTTTTTCTAATGGATTTAATCTCTTTTTCCAATAAACCAACCTGTCTCCAAAGAGTGGCTTTAATCTAAGCCATTCTCTATTGAAACTTTTCAATAGAAAAATTTGGGTTTTAATTATTCCACTGTGATTTGACAAAAATGATGGGAGAGGGCCTCATATACTCCACCTCCCCACACAGTCCACCCTGTGAGTTTGCCCTTGAAGACGAGCCTACATGCTACTTCTAAGGGCTTCGCCTGAGCCTGCGATATGCCATCTGAGACATTGGTATTGACAACTATGTTAGCACGTGCTGCTCAATAGCAATTTTGCTCTGACAGGTTAAAACGAGGTCTCAGGGCTACAGAGCATTGCTGGGATTGCATGAGAACAATATGTAAGTTATAGCTACTGTGGCTGCCAGGGGAGTCGCGAGTCTCAATGCAGTAGTACAAACCTCCATCAGAGCAGAGACTTTCTCTTTTCACTTCTGTATCCACAGCAACTTGAATGTGCCAGCACATGCATGACACTCACTAAATGTTGTTGTTGGCAATAAAACAATAATGGGGTCCACTGCAGGGACAGAGGTTCTCACTTAAAATGGAATGACAATAGACGCTGAAAACACGCAGGGAGCAGTGGCTAGATTTGTACTCAGAGTCTATGCTGCTTTCACCCCTACCAACTACTCTCCCTGACCCCGCCACCTTCCATCCGAACACATTAACTTAAATTAGAAAGCGAAAGCATCCTGTGAATCAGAGAGCTAATGGAATTGATGTGCCTCTCCTTTGTGCTTCCGCAGAACTTTGCAATTAACATTTGTATCATAATGTTGCTCTCTGTATTCTCGTTTTTATCTCATTTCTAGATGAGGAGATCCCCATAGACAGCATATGTCTCCTGAGAGCTCTCTCTCCTGGGCTGCCAGTGCAGGATCTGACAACAGAAGGTTGCAACACATTGGCTCAGTCTTCTGGACCGGCGTCCCGGGGGAGAACACTGCGAAGGAGAGCCTGATAACATATACTAAGGACACTCGGGAAGAGGAAGCAAAAGTTAGTGGGGATCCACGCTTCCCCCTTTAACGCAGGACCGTCCCTCTCTCCTTGCAGCACTAGCGATGTTCACTAGGCCTGTCACAGGCCGGCAGCCTGGTGTCTGGCCGGCCTCTGATTACTTGCCTCTTTTGATGTAAAATCCTCCCGGGACTCTGGACAGAGAACAAATCTCTACCCACACTCACATCAGGCATTAAGAAAGTCCCTCAGACCCAATCTCCAGAACACACAGCAGTGCACTCACAATGCCCCTTTTCTCTTTTTCTGCAAGTAACTTTACATGGTTTTATATGTCTAATCTCTCCCACCACATTAAAAACTACTTGTGGGGGAAGAACAGAGTCAATCTATTTATCCCCTACAGCTGTTATGTCATTCCCACAAACCTAACGTGTGGACTGGTAACACGTGGTGGATTTTACATTCAATTGCCTGGGGTAGGTGTCCAATGGAAGAAAGTCCGTTAGCATTGTACTTAAAAAATGAAAGAGCGGCAGGTAAAGAAAAGGTGCTTAAAAATAACAGTGCTTCAAAATCCTCAGGCCAGCGGCTCAATCTCAGCCCTCCACGTACGGCGCCGGCAGTATTTACAAGGCAGGGTGACATCGCTATTCACTGTCTCGACTTGAACTACCTGCTCAGCAGTCCCGGCACAGCTCTGCACTCTGCGGGGCCGCTGTGTGCCGCCTCAGTCTCCACACAGGACCGAGGCCTGCAGGGCCGGGCCGTGCCTTTAGCGGGGTATCCCTAGGACCAAGAGCACCTGGCCTTCAGAATTTCATAAGCTAATGTGAATTCTGAGTTCATTAATCAAGGGCCTCTATTTGCTTTCCTAACAGTATAATTATTTCCAGTTGGTACCGGAAAAATAGCCAGAGTATCTATAGGACAGACATCAAAAGTGTCAGTAGCATTTCAGAGTTAGGACCCTGCGCTTAACTTCCCGCGGGGACGTGCCCTCTGGCTTCCTGGCTCATTTGTTATTGGGAGTTGCTGTCTCCTGGACTCACACTGTAGTTCCTGCTATTTTATAGGATTGATAGGACAGGTCTTTTCTCATTAGTGTGGGTAATTATGAATTGTGTAATGATTAGAAATAAATAGGCCACAAACCATCCGCAAAGCAGGTTCTAAAAATAACCTGATATACATTCTTTTATGGCAAACTGGGGTCATCCCTTCTGGATTAAATATTTATAAGCAAAATGTAATTTATGAGAAAGGTTTTGTAAAGTCTACTATTATTAATATCCAGTGCTGATCAAGGCCTACATAGGCTGGCACATTATTTTCTTTTTTTTAAAAAAAAAATATTTATTATTGAAAGTATTACGTAGGTCCTCCTTTTTCCCCCCATTAACCTCTTTGAGCCCGCTCTCATCCTCCCCCGACCCCCAGGCCCTCACCACTCCACTGTCCGTGTCCACAGGTTATGCATATAGGCATAGAAGCTCATTGGTTGATCTCTTCCCACCCACCCTCTCCTGCCTTCCCTCTGAGCTGTCACGTTATTTTATTGTGCCAGTTTAAATTTTTATAAATTTGTTTCCACATTAAGTGAATTAATGATTAAAATCAAACTAATTTCAGTTCATTTTCCCTGTGCTATGAATGTCATCCATGTATGAATTTGTGGTCCCACAATCTTGGGCCAACTGGTAGTTCACAAAATCCCATTTCCCATAACTTCATATATTATACAAATAAGCCACATTCTCAGGCTTTGCATGCAGTCACGTGGGACTTCATACAATGTTTGAAAAGCTAGAGAGAGCACTAAGAAATGAAAAATAAAAAGGTATGGAGACAAATGCTTAAGAAAAGGAATGACAAGAATGAGAGAAATTGAGAGAGAGGTTTAACAAATGGTAGATAGGTAGGTAGATGTTAGATAGATATTGGGACCATTAGAGGGGAGGAGAAAGGAGAATGAGTGAGTGAGAGAGAAGCTGGTGGTGTGAAAGAGAGAGGGAAAAAGGAATCGTGTGAGCACATCATGTGATTCCTTGTTCTGTAACTTGGCCTCTGACCTTGCCGGAACTCAGTGCTTTCTGATCTAATAGAAAGCTCTATCACAGGCAGTCAGCAACTCTGCTCATCCTGATACTTATCCCAGCAAGTGGCTCAGCACCCACCGACTGGGTGCGACCAGTGGTGACTGCGGGCCCTACAGCCTGCTCTGTCCTCTGGCCCCAGACGGACTTCCCTGGGGAGTGTCTGTGGCCTTGGGCTCTGGGCTGCTGTGGCATTAGCTGCCTGTTTTTGTGGTCATGACGGTTTTAATAATTTCTGGCATCATCATTGGAAATGCATTGCAACCTGATTTTTTAAGTTTGGTATTTCAATTTCCATAACTTACGAATTCCCGGTGATTATGTTAGTGCAGTGGTGAACTTAGATTTTTTTCATTTGCACAATAATTTCTTCCATATTACTCATTAGGTAGTTATAAAAACAACATTTCCTCTTTGTGGCATGAAGAGGAAATTAAACCAGCCTCCACACACTGTCAAAATATTAATTTTCTCCTTAATTGAATCTGTGCCTCAGCAATCACACCTACCATTTATTGAGCATTTACTATGTGCCAGGGACTGAGCCGGCAGCTCTGTATGGAGTTTTATTTTAAGTTCGCACAATCACTCTGCCACTATGATTGCCATTCTACAGGTGAAGAAAAAGAGGTGCCGGTGGTGCAGGCAGTGACTAAAGTCCACAAAGGTAGTGAATGGTAGAACCAAGTGAACGAACTCATGTACGAGCTCCAGATTCTCCTTGCTGAGCTATCTCACTATTCTGCCCCTGCAGTTTCATCCAATTAGAAAATCCCCTAAATTATGCCAATGCTTTCTTTGGACACTTACTCACTGCTAACATTGGTGAAATGTTTGAAAAATCTTACTTTTCCTCCCATAAAGGGATATATCTGCAATAGAATTCATTTTCTGATAAACAACCTTAACTACAATGTTTTTTTTTCCTGTTGTTTTATTATAATATCTACTGAATAGAAGGGGAGGCCCATTCAACCACACTTAGGTTGTGGCTACGTAGTTCTGGGAAGCATAGGGTGATGAAAACCTAAGACAAAGCAAGGTTGCTTAATTTTTTTGACTCCTACATTTTTAAGACTAGGACAGGCATTCTTTGCAATAACATTTAGTCTGTATTTATCGGGTAAATGACACGTAGGTTTGTTGCAATTATTAAAACAGTACTAGCAAGAATAAGTCTCTGTTACGAAGGAAAAAACTTTGCTTTATGTATTTCAGTGCCTATATTCTTTAGATTCAGAAGCTAACTGCTCAGTCCTTCAATTTGCTTGAGTAGAGGAGGGATGCCAAGGCTGGTAACTATAAGATTGTATTTTTGTTGGGGAACAGGGGGTAAGTTGGGGAAAAGAGAGAAATGTATGCTTCTATGGAGAAACTTCTGTTTCTGGGCAAAGCAACGGAATCATGGAGAAATCTTGTCTGCACTTTAAAAATTCTTTTAAATCATGGGTACACAAGCTCTCCCCTTCCTTTTGTTTTTAGAATAATACCAAGAACACCTTGTTATTTTATAGCCTGGATGAGAGGAAAAGTGAAAAACAAAAACAAAACACAAAACACTATAAAAGTCCCCATTTTTTTCCAACAGTTAGGAGAAAGATATAGCAAATGTGATCTCCTTAGGTGAAAATTTCTCAAAGTTCCAAGGAAAAGGGAGAAACTGCAGGAGAGCTTCAAGAACCGCAAACCTTGGGATTGTGCACCAAAATCCGCTCTGTTAGTAAGAGCTTGGGGAAGGCCTGGCACAGACCTGACTCAGCAGAGACATGCCACCCACAGCCACCGACTCGGCTTCCGCAGGGCTGAGCTGCCCTGTTTTCTCTGGAGGTTTCCCCAGCCAGGCCAGAACACCAGTCTCTCAGATGGGAAACTGGATTATTTGAAAAAATTGAAATTAAACAAAGTTGTGTAACATTTCAGAGAAGTTTACAATTATGATACTTGGCTTTTTACACAGGTTTAAAGTCAGTTTTCTGTTGAATAAATAATATTAACCACATAGTAACCACCTAATAGTTTTCAAATGCCTCAAAGAGCCATCAACAGCATTCTGACTAGAATCCCACTCTTTTTAAAGACCACGGTTAAAAGGTGAGGGGAAACAGTAGCATTAAAAGAGGAAGCCAAACATGATTCAAAGTCTGTTTCCATGAGGTAATGCACACTATTGACTAATGGTCAGAGGAATCCGGTCTATAGGAAGATGAAGGATGGCGTTAAAGCAGGTGGCTGGGAGAAGTTAGAAACCTCCCCCTCCCCCCCCTGGGTAATTTTTTAGGTCACGTGTTGCACCCCCCCCCCCCCCCCCGCCTCTTTATTACATTGCTTTAATGCTGAAGCCAAAGAGGCAGATAGAAATCAATGGAATTGTACTTGATCAGACACAGGAACTTCTGCACAGGGAGATGGCAGGTATATATCCGAGTTCATCTCCTGGAAACTGACAGTATAACATTAACTGCATGTGTATGTGCCTCTATGGTGTAGGGGTGAGTGCATGAAGTTAAGAATTTTGAAAGGATCTTCAGAATTGTTTCCAGGTAGATGTATTTCTGTATAGCTATTTTTATCTTTTTTTTTCCCCCTCCAGAAGGAAATATTTCAATTTTGTAATTTAGACAGCAGAAACGTTAGGTTGTTTTATTGTACTATGTCTGCAAACTGAATGATGGTTTCTAATGGAAAACAGACTTCTTCCCCTAATTATAATAATATAACAAAAAACTTGCGATCATATTATTTATTACTTTTTTCTCTAATATAAATCTCTTATATCTGCAGGAACTCAATTGTTGAAAGGGTTTCCCTATGCCTTCTAATATTGATCAGCAAGTACTCTGATCTCAGTAGCCAGATATCAGGTGCAGAGTTTAGGACTATAAATTGGTTGCACTTCCTTCCAGTAAAAGTAGGACACTGATGGTTGTCTTTTCTCAAATCACAATCTCTCTTCGCTAAATCTTCAGAGTGCAAAAGAGGTCTGGTTTAGCACAGAGTGTCAAACAGACATCAGGAGTTCAGAAATGACATTCTTTCCCCAGTAGCAGTATACATTGTGGGTATGCGAGGGGAATATTTAAAACACCTGTTCGCTTGGCACTAAGCCAAATGTGTAATACGTTAGAGTGTGTTAGAGCGTGCTTGGCTCACTTCCAAGAGCATGTATCGTTACTGCCATCAAATTGCGGAGGGAGCCAAGGCAAAGATACACACTAGAAGCAGTGGCAGGTAGATGTATTTTATTGTTAACAATATCATCACACTAAGCACTGTTGGCTGGCTAGTATTTTCATGAAATTTATTATTATTATTATTATTATTATTATTGTTACCTGCATCAGGAAAGAAACTGTCAGTATAAAGACACTCTTGTCTTAGTTTTGCTAATTACTTTCATTGCCTTAAAATGTCAATCAACCTCCCCCTTCTCCCTGCCTCCCTTTCCCTAACCCCTCCTTCACAAATTGTCTAACTGTGCTCTTCCCTGGATACACAGTGGTTCAAAGGGAACACCGGGGAATAAATTAAACCCTAACTCTATCTGCCAGGGTTTACCAACAGAACGTGGGCAGACCACTCTATCTGCCAAAGTTCCACCTTTCTTTTAAAAAATAAAATTCTGTTTGACTTCACTTAGTAGAGTTATTTTGTGACTCCTTTCTCTATGCTTTCTTAGGTTTATTATATTTATAGTGAAGATTGTATCTCCGAAGAATTTGATAACTTTATTTCACAAGAAATAGTTATATGTGTATTACATATAACAATTTACAAAATGTGACATCTTGTTTGAATGGAATCACAACATACACTGAAGGTTTCAATGTCTAAGGTGTGTATGTTTGTGTATGAAAGAGTAAAAAAGTTAAAATCTCGCCAAAATTTATCCATTCAGGAAGAAGTAGCAGGAAAGAAAATAACACATTTATGAGATCATGTGCCCCAACTATGCTAATGGATGTATGCATACATTATGTAAATTAATTCTTACAAAAAGACCCAAAGTGAGATTTATTACCCTATTTGACAGCTGAGGAAGCTGAAATTTGGTGCTTTAGAAACTTGCCAAAGAGCACAGAATTTAGGAAAGTGGTAGAAACCAGGTTTGTGTAAAACTTGTGAAATTCCTACATCTAAGCTTTAAACTCTTACATCACACCGTCTTACAATTAAAGACGGGGCTTTTAGATTATGGATGTGAACGTGTACAGGCAGTTTTTATATTTGGCAGTGTTGTATCCAGAATCCTGACCTGTGCATGTGGTCACTGGAAGTGCACATGCTTCATTAGAAACTTCTAAATTTATAGATTTTGATTTCTTCTCCAATTTAATCTAGGGAAGCTTATCTAGGTTAAATACACCTCCTGAGGACTCTGTCCTTTGCTCCTTTAACACTATGCATGACAAATAGTCCTTAGAGAAATGCACGTGACTCCTTTCAATGCAAATTGAAATTATATGCATATTTCAAAAACAACTTGTTTTATATTATAGTCATAAATGGTTAAAAATGGCTTAAATGTATAAGTATAATGAAAGTTTTCAGACTTTTTTCAGCATACATATCTACGTATGTTACTTATAAAAATTGAAATCTTTTGGCATTCCCCTTTTTACAAATAAATTGTTCTGTCTAGAGAGAGTTACATTTTCCAGTAGAATCTTCCTCAAGAATTGGTTGTCACTATGCTCTTTCAGTGCTTGACACCAGACAGTATCTTTCCAACAGCCCCTCCATTGCATTTAATTCCACACCAAAAGGTGAGAGCATTTGATTTACCTGGGTCCTCTTCCCCTCTGACCTTGCCATCGTCCTTACAGCTCCCCCCGTATTTGAACATTTTACCCACACCAAGCTCATATTTTTCATGCCCTTACTCATTTCTCCTTGTGGCTCTCTGCATCATTGGCCCTTTGAAATGTTTGTTCATCTCCTCTTCTTCAGTTTACATCCATCTTTCAAACTTGGTTGGGCCTAGAAGTGACGACCTCTCCTGGCTACCTTTCCTGACTTTTAAATAGGCTAGTTCCCAGCAGTTATTACTCGATTACAAGGTGTTATCATCACGGTCGTCGTCATCCATCACCATAAACTTTACTATGCGACAGACTCTGTTCCAAGCATTTTACAGATGTTCACTTATTTACTTCTCATCATAACGCTGTATGAGGTACGATCATTAACTCCCATTAATAAACCAGGAAGACTCAGAGAACCTCAGTTACTTGCCTAGGGACACACAACTAGTAAGTGGTGGAGACGGGACCAGAACTCAGGCATGCTAGCTGCAGAACTGATGCTCCCAAACACGACGTCTGTGCTGCCTCTGCAAATATCTCCCAGTGCCCCTTGTTTCATCCAGTTGATTCACTGGTGTGTTTTCTACCTTTCCTGCACTGTGAGTTTTGTGAGGGCACAGACCATATCTTCCAAACGGATATCTCCCCTGGCATCACGATAAAGTTCGGTACATCCTTGGAATCTAATCATTATTGTTTGACTAAGAATATCTACAGATAAAAGTGGAAGTGAATTTCTGAAGTGTACATAATGAAAGGCCACTTTTAAATTCGAAAGTAAAAAATGAAATTAAAATCTAGCGTGATCTAATTAATTCACAAAATAAGTCTAATGTCATTTGTTATCTCCAAAGAAATGGCCATATCAACTTTTTTGCTATCACACAGGGTGGGGCAAAAGTAGGTTTATAGTTGAGAGCTCGTGAAACAGAGTTTATTCTTGCAGTATTATTTATTAATTTTTGTGTTATAGTCCATATGAACAACTATAAGCCTACTTTTGCCCCACCCTGTATTTAATAGTTCTTAAATGTCATTATAAACTTTTGATGCATAAAATAAACACCTTCTCTGGTTTAAACCAACCAAGTTGCATTATTTTGGCTTCAATTACAGATAAATAATACTGTAGACATTTAAAGTCCCTCATGATTAGGAGGTAGTCAAATCAATATCAGCTACATAATACATAAAGGATGGATGTAAATTTTATAGCAAAGAAATTAATTATTAATTTATATCTGTTTACTGTAACAAAAATCTGTTGTCAGCTTTTTCTGAAGTTTAACAATGCTTGAGCCAAGATCAATAATTTATAGATAAAAATATCACCATCTAAGGTAAAAATGCCACTAAAACAATGATAGCAGTTAATGTTTATGCATGTTTATAATCGGTTTATGTAGTAATTCATGCACTATTCTCTTCATATAAGTCAATCATAGTTATTTCAGCTCTCATATACTGTATTATCTAGCAATATTAAAATATTTTTAGCAATTAAAAATAGCAAATATTTTCCATGTTACAAAAGTTTTGCTGAAGAGTTAGAAACGAATACATCAAAGATAATTATATTCCAGACTGAATTTATCCTGAATAAATGACTGAACAGTGAAAATTCTGTTCAAAATGTGTGCATATAAAAGGCTTTGTCCCTGGAATGTCGCTCTCAGTGGCTCACTATCTAGGTTGAAAATGGCCATGCAGGGCTGTATGTCCTATTTTTCCATGCCTGCAGTAAAGATACAATATGGGAATTCAGCTTGGTAATTACTAATACACCACACAGGCACAATTACACCCTGTATGCCACATGAAGGAATCACTTGTGGTCTGCATCCATTACAAAGAGCAGTAGGGGGCCCCCACGCAAGATGACAAAATGCTTTACAAGACGGAAGGAGACCAGAGGAGTCGATGTACACAGATACAAGGACCTTGATTCTTCTAGCAATGATTTAAGTCTCTTTCCATCAATTATCCTCCTTTGTCTCAAGAGTCTTATCACCAGCAGCCTTACAGGAACTGAACATAACAATGCTCAAACCCGTATAACCCCATGAACTGTGCTGGCACTTCCACACCCTGTTGCTATGTTTGACCTGGTTATTCAGATTACTTAAGCAAAACAAAATGGGGGGCAGGGGGAGGAGAGGGAAAGCAAGCGCTACCATTGCCAAACCAGCCTATGTTTTTGTTTTTTATGGCTTACTCAGAATTCAATTTCTTTAAACCCAAAACCATCCTACTCTCGAAATGTAATTCTTCAAAGTAGTTCTGACTCCATTTAACAAATTAAAGGTGAAAATCTGGTCGCATGAAAATTGTAAGCGTAAGGAAGAGACTGAATGTCGGTGTGTCTAGGGAATATATTCTCAGGAAGAGAATTTTATTTCCCAGGGAGCTAAATAAACTACAGTCAGTCAGCTGCTCTCTTTAGCGGCAGTGACTCACAGGAATCATTTTCTTTCTGCAAAAACTCTTTAAAGTTTTGAGTTTAATTGCAAGCAGTAAGCAGTTCTTTATTATAAGTTTCCTCTTAATTATTACACGGTGTACATTATTTTACAAAACTTTCATTTAAGATACTCTTTTAAAATATATCTTACAATTATGAATTTTTAAGACCTTAGGAAAGTTAGTTATGGCAGTTTGTCAGCTTCTGTGAAACAAAGCCCTGTCTTTCAGAAAATGTTTACAACCTCTGAGAAAAAAAAATCTATCCTGGGGCAAAAATGTTTATTGGCACCTAGAAGTCTGAAGAGAGAGTCAGGCCTGTGGTTTTTTTGAGGGCACTTTATCATCGCCCGCATTCTCAAAGGTTTCTCTGAATGAATAGAACTGGATTACTCAGCCTTCTATTCCACGCCTATTCCTCTCCATTTTCCTTGGCACGACTGAGAGCCAGGCTATTTTTAGTTAGGCAGTTTTCTATTTTTAGACAACTACCAGTTAGAAGACATTTGTTAGGAAAAAATTTAAACACACACACACACACACACACACACACACGGAGGGAAGGAAGCGTCCCTTCACATATTGTAAAGCAGCCTTCAACCTGTAACTCCAGGCATTTCAGCTGCTTTCAATCTTGGAAAAATAAAGAAAAATTCAGAGTTCAGGGTTTTAAAAATAAACCTACCCTCTGGCAACCAGACCAAAATGCAACAAGCTGTTACTATGTGAAACAGTGACTACAAAAACAAAGAACATTCTCCCATGATTAAACTGGGAGAAAAGTTGTACAATGATTAGGTTATAAGATGGTTACACAGCCATGTAACAATTTTCCAGCCTCTCAGCCAGATGTATCATGTTTTAGGATTTCGGGGAAGGGGGGCAAAAACCTCTTCCGTAAACTTAAGCCGAGGATGTGGGATGTAACATTAAGGTTTCCATTCTCAGCAAGAGAGAACCTTTTATCAAACCTAAAGGCAATTATATTCACTGCATTTTTCTAACATTCGTATTCTATAGATTTCTCTAAAAATTATAATCACGTTTACAGAACCATATATTAAAAACTTAATGCCCACGGGAAATCAAAATAAAGGCTGCTGCATATATATTACACATACATGTTTACACATACATTTATATGCATGTGTACATACATATGCATTTATATGTCCATATATCATTACTTTTATTAGTCTCACTTTTACTTTCAATGGAACAAATGACTTGCAGATTGGCTTGGCTATCAACTTACTCTACTAATCATTCGAAGTTATGCTTCCAAATATAATCCACAATGAGGTGTTTTCAGGTGCTCAGAGCTGTACTTACTTTCACCCCCTTCATCCCACTATACTCCGTCTCACTGTGGTTCCGACTGGTGGGTCGGATAGTCACAGATGCATCACTAGGAACTAGCACAATGTTTGGCACACGGTCTTTGTGTTCATCAATTTCTGCTGAATGACAGAACAAATCCTGTGTGTGTTTTGTCCACCCTGGACCATTGGCCCTGGAGGGCAGTGGACGTGCCGTAATCGCTGAGGCATTTCCCATGCGCTCGGCACAATGCCTCACATACATAAGTGCTTATGGAAAAGAAAACCAACCCACTGGCCTTTAGATCGCCTTATGTACATAGCATGTAATAGTTATTTGTATCAGAACACTATATTTATGTATTAAACAAATACTTATGAATACAAAATGTTTACCTGATTACTCCCAAATTAAGAAATTGCTGCTCCTCTCTCTTTTGGAGCTTTTATTGCCTGAACTTTTCCCTTAATGTTGGAAGTAAAAGCACCTTATACAACTTAACAGTTTACAATGGGTTCTGGCATCTTTTATAGCCTGTGATAATCACAGCAACCCTGTGAGGAAGACAGGGTCAGGGGTGACAACACTAACTCAGAGGAGGAACCTGAGGCCCAGGAAGGTTAAATCACTTGCCCCAGGGTAGAGAACTGGTGTGTGGTGTTGCTATAACTAGAATTTAATTTCTCTCCAAAGTTGTGGGGCTTTTAAGGTTCTATTTCCTCAGCATAAAATCCACAAGGTGGACTCTCACGACAATGAATGCTTCAACAACATCCTTTAGCAAAATCATTCTGTGGCTTTCCCTCCACACGAACTTAATTCAGAAGCCCGCAGGTCAGGAGAGCCTAGTCCTGAGACCTAGATGAAGATAACATTCCTCGCGTGCCTACTTAGGATAAGTCACAAGAAATCTGTGCGTGCATGCTCTTTTCCTCTCCTTGGGAAAGTCCAGAAATGATCAAGTTGTCTCTGCTTCCCTATGCCCCTTCTTGCCTGCCCCTGCCTCCCTTTTTCCTTCTTCCTCAGGGTAATTCCACCTTCAGGGTTCTCCCCATCTTCTCATCTCGCTCCACAAAATCATATTTAATTAATAGCCTGTTCCTGGGAGTAAACACTGACTGAGTGGCAGCTTTCCTGACAGTGTCTCCATGGCCTGACGCACAGTGGGCCTGCGATAGATGCCCGCGAGAGGAATGAAGGATGACATGGCTGCAAGTGTCCTCTCCGGTTCCTGTGCCTTTTAGGTTGTATCCGTCACGCTCGGCTCCGCAGGGAGCAAGGGCACTAGCTTCGCCACTTTTACCCCGTATGTCAGATGCTGCCCCAGAGAAGGCTTCTGGGGTCAAGAACATTCCTATACCTGAACTGACCAATCGAGCACTTGAAATGTGGCCAGTGAGACCAAGGAAGGGAACTTTTAATTTTGTTTAATTGCAATTAATTCCCATTTTTTAATAGCTACATCATGCAGCTAATGGCTACCGTACTTATCAGAACAGCTCTGTATCATTTCATCTGAAAGTTGGTTATATTATCCAAAGAGAGTGCGCATGACATAGAGACTGGGTTTGTAATGTTCAGGCCACAGGCATTCAATGTATCACTTATTTTCAGTGTGCACAGTAACCTTGAAACTAAAAAGGCACCGAGACGGGAGCGGACTTTAGATTAGAAGCTCATTCTCAGGGTAACGCTGACCTTAGTTTTTCTCTCTGAAACGGTTTTCTCAAGGTCCTAGTTGTGGCCCTTGTTTATGACTAAGGAGTAATTTGCATACTATTTTGAAAAATAAAGCATCTAGTTCAGAAATCCTGAAATAAGATTACTATTATTAATTCATATATCAGTTTTTTTTGTAACCGTGTTTTCTTAGATGTCAGATAAAAGCCCAAGTACCCATTGTACAGTTTACTGTTTACAGTGTTTCTTACCCTAAAACAGTAACTCTAAGTAGTTACTGAGTTTATTTACTAAAACATAAAGATGAGAGATTTAATTGATATGAAGAGGCTTTCAGATTCTAATTAACCTCCCAGCTAGTCATTAACTCTATGCCCTTTAGAAATAATTGACAGGGATTTTTTTTTTTCCTTATTCAGAACTTCAATGAGATGCTAAATTTCAGGGTAACGAAGACTACACTAAATGCCGCTGAAACATGACTGGATAATATGCCAAATAGCTCTCAGGAAAATGAGATATATTTCCAATAATATAATCTATCCCCCCGATCTGTTGTATACATATATGGTATTTGCCTAATTACAGTCCCGTTAATGACGGAGTCTGAAGTCTTTTCCCAGAATGTCCCATGGAATACTTGGACTGAGGCTAGCGAGGAAAACATAGCTGCCGCAGCCCTGGCACATCCTCTAACCAATCGCCTGCCACTTGCCCTCCGAGTCTGGTCTCCGAGTCTTCAACCAGTGCTCCATGCGGCCACTACCACTGATGGGCACTCAGAGAGAGGGCACCAGGCGACATGGTGCTCATGGCAGAGTGTCTCACCTCATGGAGCAATGGCAGGCTTCTTATAGTGTACTTCCCCAAACCTCACACACCTGCTTTCACGACTAGTTTCATCAAAGGCCAGTTGTTTTTTAACTCTATTTGATGGTATGATTCTAACCCTCAGTAAAGCAACAAAAAAAGAAATGTTCAAAACTGTACTTTGGGACTCCATGCTGGAGAAAACAGATGTGTGAGAAGGGAAGTCCAGATCCCTGCGACTCAAATTTGGTTCACAGACGAGCATCTTCAGCATCACCTGGCAGCCGGCCAGAAACAGACTTAGGGGCTCTGCCCCGGATCCACTGGTCAGAACCAGCCTTTCAGCCAGAGCCCCAGGGGTTCCGACTGGGCCAGGGGCGTTCATCTGAGACGCACGGACCGCTCTTGTCAGATCCTGGCCAAAGGACTACCAAGTTGCTTCACGACCTCCCCCTCCACCCCCCGCTCCTGCCCAGGAATCAACCAACGCATGCTGGTTCAAAAGTCTTTTACTTTCCACTAGTACTACAAGCAATATTTCTATGTAGTCTCCTGTGAATATTGTTTTTTTTTTTCTTTTCTTACAGAGCAACAACCTCTATTCATCTCTGGTTCCCTTGAAATATTCTCACTTTTATTAATATTAGAACATATCTGACTTCAACAAAGAAAATAGGGTAAATTTCAATAACGATCATTAGTGAGTTGTTTCTTTACATATGTATGTATATGTATCAGTACACATATAAGTATACATACATATATATGTGTATATGTATGTTATAGAAAATATTTATTGAATTTCTACAATGTTTTATACTTTGAGCTGGCAGTTGGAGTTAATAGAGATAAGTAAAACATCGACATGTCCTTCAGAGAAGGGAAATAGATTTATGATAATAATGTTTAAAAACTGCCATGAGATAACTGAAATAATAAACATCCTTTGATTAAAAGACTCGTCATCTTTAATTCCAAGTCTAGGCAGGACTCCGGAATGTTCCTGAGACTTCCCTTTGGAATGTTTCACATAGATATATTCAGGAATTCCTGAGGTAAGGATGTCCCACTCCCTGATATCTGATTTGCACCTTTCAAAGCCCAACAATGTCACTGTTACTTAGGTGCTGTCAATGGCTGGAATGCAACCTTTGATTCAAGCATGCTGTCCAACATCGAGTTCCACATGCCGCGGAACCTGGGGATATTGTTACAAATGGACGATTAGGATCCAGGATACAGATTCTCCCCCTTTCACATTCAGATATTGAGGGGGAAAAGAACACGAGGACTTTGGCTTGCTCCAGTTAAGAAAGTTTGTATAAAATAATAACGATGATAAAAGGGTGATGATTCATAATTATAAGGAAGTTACATTACTGACAAAAAAGCTGTATTTTAAAACCTATTGTCTTTTCTGCTCCTACTTTATTAAATAATTTTCTGCTGACTCTGTGTTGATACTAATGCCTATAAACCGTTATAGTTGTGCAATAACAGAGATGAGAGAACATTCAGTTTTACTGCTTTGTACATATAACTTAAGAAATCTAACATGCACTGTATTTGTTCAACAATGATTTTAAAAAAATAAATGAGATGGGAAGCAGCTTTTCATGTTTACAAAACATATGCAAATGATTAAGCAAAATCATTATTTAAAAAAATGGATCTTCCAATCGGATATATAAAAATTTGATATATAAAAAACTATTGTGGTAGTTATGAGAAATATGAATACATTTTTAGACCCATTTCTTTTAAATTTAGGGGATAAAATATAAATATGATTTATAGTTATTAGTAAAAGGTTTTTAAATATATGTAAACAAAAATGAGCATTATAATTTAGAAGAAATATGCAAAACCTTTTACAAAATCACTTTTCCCCCTTTTTTTCTGGGTAGTCTCCACACTGAAGATTTAAATCTTTATGGAATGTACTAATCCTTTTTTCATTTTTCAATACTAACTATTGAAAAAACAATTATATACTTTCTTTATTAGAGGGCAGCATTACTTAGCTACTCACAATAAGAACTATTTTAATTATATTGCATAGTAACCAAAGTAGGATTTTAAGGGTTTATCGAGATATTATTTTTCTAAGTTCCTTTATAAAGAAAAAGTTGCTTTTTAAAAAAAATCAATTTACTAATTATAAAATTAAGTCTGGCCCACATCACTTCAAGTGAATTTAAAATAGTAACATGAAAGACCTACCATCTTTCCGTTCCCAAGCTTCATTTAAAAAAACAGCACGCATTACCTAGTGTACGTGGTTAGCTGGTTAGCACTCCCTGTCAGCCTGGAGGACTTGCAAGGGTTCTCTGACCAGGCAGTAAGTTTACTGATTGACTCTGTGGTTATTGGTTTAGGGGTAAAAGGTGCTCTTAGTTTTACAGTGAGTGTTTAGTTCCAAATTGGTGTGCATCAAAGGGAACGTTTATGCTCTGGATTCTGCACAGTTCTTCATCTGTGAAATGCGCTCCTCAAATTTTAAATTGAAGAATTAATCTTGCTGTTAACTGGAGAACACACTTACTTTAAATGCCTCCCTTTCCACATTTCAATCAAGACCAGTGCTGTCCCACAGAACTTTCTGTGACTATCCATGCACTCTACATCCGGTTCCCATTCGTTAGTCACCAGCCACATGCGGCTATTGAGCACTTGAAATGTGGCTGGTGCAACTGAGAAACTGAATTAGGTGTTGTATCTCCTTTTAATTCATTTAAATGTGAATAGCCACACATGGTTAGTGACTTCTATATCAGATAGCATAGATCTAGATTATTTTAGTTTTTTGATAGTGCTGGCATAGAATTTATCAAATCTTAATGAACTGTTTCATTGGCGCTATAAAACATTTTTCATATTTTAGATGAGTGACATGGTGCCATATGATCATCATTTGGATAGATCCTATTATGTGTTTCACCCTGTTTATTTAGTCTCCAATTATATTCTGAGGGCCTAACACTTTCTAGACCTCACATTAAGCCCTGGAGATAGGACGATAAACAATATGTGCACAGTCCCTGCCTTCGAGGAGTTTAAAATCTAGTAGGAAATAGGCAATTGGGTAACAAACAGCCTCGTGAGTGTTTGATGGGGAAAATAGAACAGATTATGACTGCAATGTAGGAAAAGGATCTACACAAGCTGGAGGGTAGTTCAAGGGCAGCTCTCTAAAAATATAAACTGGGACCTGACTTGACCGGATGATAAAGAAAAGCCAAGAAAGGCTAGAAAGGAATGTTGAAGACAAAACAAATAGGGTTTAGAGAAGTAGAGGGACAGAAACATGTTTAGGTGGCTTAAGAATGGGATGGGGGTCGGGGGAGGAGTTGTCTGCAGGGGAACAGCAAAAGGTGAGGCTGGTGGGGAAGAGAAACACAGGGGCCAGACCCTGCGTGGCCTTGTGAGCAATCTTAAGGACCAAGAGTCCTTGAAGGGCTGTGTTTAGTGTTTATGTCTACATCTCCAGGCATTCCATGGCACAGAGCACATGGTAGGAATTCAGCCACTCTTTGTTCAGTGAGTGAATGCATGAAAGAATGAAAATTCAACAAATGATCAAATAAGCCAATGTGCCTTTTCTTTAAGAAAAGCATGTTATATCCATCCACAAAGCATGCCTAAACATAATTTTATATATGAAAACTCAAGTTAAACAGATACATTTTCATATTTTACACCTACCCCCAAATTTTGTAATATAGAGTTTGTTAAAGAAATCCAATTCCACAATTTGCTGCATTTGCTTTTCAACAAAAATCAAACTGGGTAGTTAGCTTACTGATAACCTCCAGTAGCACTGTGAAACAATGAAGTTTATAAGCTATTTTAAGGCCTTGCCTATTCCAATTCAGTCCTTAATTATTACTATGTAAGAATTTTTTTTTTTTTTTGCTGGAACAACTCTTTTCATGTAAATAGGATTCTTTAAGTTCAAAGAGGATTCAAGTGACAGAAAATAAAGTTTCATGTAAATATCATCTCTTGCCGAAACCGGTTTGGCTCAGTGGATAGAGCGTCGGCCTGCGGACTGAAGGGTCCCAGGTTCGATTCCGGTCGGGGGCATGTACCTGGGTTGCGGGCACATCCCCAGGAGATGCGCAG
>NW_006299705.1:11552234-11564877 GCF_000327345.1 Myotis davidii
CAGGAACCAAGAACACTTCCCTTTCAGCTATAGTTTAAAATCATTTGTAAAGATCAATTTTCTAGAATTATGAATGCTTGGAAGAAGCTTCTAAAAAGAAGCTCAAGCCCTAACCGGTTTGCCTCAGTGGATAGATAGAGCACTGGCCTGCGGACTGAAGGGTCCCAGGTTCAATTCCGTAGTCAAGGGCATGTACCTTGGTTTCGGGCACATCCCCAGTGGGGAGTGTGCAGGAGGCAGCTGGTTGATGTTTCTCCCTCATCGATGTTTCTAACTGTCTCTCTCCTTTCCTCTCTGTAAAGACTCAATAAAAAAAATATATAAAAAAAATAAATATCTCTTAATCTTTCCTCCACACTCTACACTCTATACTTTTCTTGAATATTCTTGCATTAAACCCCCTTCCTCCCGCCAAAAACAAAAAAGTGCACAATGCCCTGGCCAGGGGCTCAATTAGTTGGAGCACTGTTGTGTACACCAAAAGGTTTCAGGTTTGATCCTGGTCGGGACGAGAATGGGAGGCAGTTGACAGAAGTTTCTCTCCCACATCAATGTTTCTCTCTCTCTCTCTCTCTCTCTCTCTTCCTCCCTAAAATCAATAAAAGCATATCTTCGGGTGAGGATTCTTTTTAAAAGCTAGTAACTCTCTGAGATAGTTGTGAATCAAAGGTTCCTTCTACCAGAGTTACATCTGCCTTTTTGATTTCCTGAGAGTAGCAGCGGACCTCATGATTTACTTCCCTTCCACACTGTCACTCGACTACTGGCCAGACTAGATAAGCAGCTCACAATCACTGAGCCCCTGAGAGGTGGGCTGAAAACATGTGTTGGATGTGTCCCTGTCTGGGACTTCTGGGACTCTAAGGATGACCTGGAATGATCTGGTGATCACCGCCCTGTCTGAATAAAAGTTTTGATAAATTGTTTTCTTATGCCTTCCTTTCAGTAGCTCGTACTATTTGAATGAGGTTATTGCTCCTTTGCCCTCTACTTGTTCCTAAGCTGACTTTTATATATGTTTTATATCCTTAACAAGAATGCCTGTCTTTTGCTGGTGTTTGCTAAATTGTTGCTAAGTGAAGGAATGGCCTGGAAGCATGTCCTGTGGACCTGCACTCTTCAGGTCACCCTGGAGTGCTCAGCACCACACCTTCTTCCAGGCATCGAGCCCAACATCAGCTGGGAGGGTGGGAAGGCAGGTAAGAGAACCAGGAGTGGGGCTAGGCAGCTGGAAGACATGAAGGGGGCAGTTCCTTAATACCATCAGAATCCCTATTGAATTTCAACAGCCTCCCAAACTAGCAGTTGGGGTAAATATCCAGTCACAGAGTTAAATAAAATGGACTTTCTTCAAAGGAAATGCTTTTACTACAATAACTTTTTTAAACCAGTGGATTAAAAATTTAACACATTTATGAAATCTGGCATATTTATATATTGTATCTGAGCAGATATTCAAGCTGCATTATAATACGATCATAAAAAAACCTCTTTCAGTCTGTCTGTTAAGTCTTTATAAGTCTTTGTGCCATTGTAACGGCAGTGCTAATTACCAAGCAGAGACATGATAATTACGCAGAGCTTTTTGCTATAAGAAGGAATCTTTTTCAACACCCACGCACTGTACAATTTCCTGTGACCCTGCAACACTACTCTGGTATGGCCCAGAAATTTATATTTCAGTCTAGATGCTGGGAATCGTATTATTTCTCTCTCCCCGCCAATCCCTTTTTCTGGCGAGTAAACTGTTTTCAGAGGGTTAAGGGAGAGGGGTAATGGTCCAAATGGGAAATATAAAACTAATGACCCTTCATGAAACATATTATGTTCCTCATTAAATTTACTCAGTTAAATGTATTCCATTAAATTAAAATAAATAGGATTTAAAATTTTACCCAGGAGTAGTACCTTAACTCTCCACTTCGTGTTAGCTCCATTCTAAAAGCAGATTCCTCAAGTCCCTGATGTATCACAGCTT
This sequence comes from Myotis davidii, assembly GCF_000327345.1. Classification (NCBI taxonomy): domain Eukaryota; kingdom Metazoa; phylum Chordata; class Mammalia; order Chiroptera; family Vespertilionidae; genus Myotis; species Myotis davidii. Next base: position 11,554,213 of record NW_006299705.1, read on the forward strand.
CTTTGGCCTTCAACACAATTTATGTCTAGTGCTGTAGAGGTGTTCAAACTTACTGCGTATAAGAATTGTTGGAAAACGTGTTATAAATGCAGATTCCTACTCAGATCCCCTCTTCTCCACCAAGAATCTCAGGCATACTGGTTTCAATGAACCACACTTGAAAAAGACTCTACGTGGAGGTGGCGTACATTCTTGAGTTTATGGTATCCCACTCTACTTTCTCCATCATCTCTGTCATTGCTACAGTGTGGAAAAGGCAATTAGGTGAAGAATGTGTGATTCATGTAGTTGAGCAGGACAGACATACACGTGTTAGACTTGTTATTTCATCCAAAGAATCAAGCGATGGAATCTTCAGATTTAGTCTAGGAACCCCCTAGTGTCTTTTGGAGAGATTCAGAGCTTTAATATATTAACTGTAAGATAATAGGGCTGTTTCTTTACTCTTTTTAAAAAACATCACTTTTTAAAGAATTATGTCATAAAGGACTTTCAATTCAATGCCTTTATATTTTAATGAGAAAACTTCAGCCAGAGAAGTAGCTAACTTGTCACATAGTAAGACTGTGCAAGACAAAGGTTCAAATGCAAGCTCTCTGATTTTCCACCCAGTGTTCTTCTCACGGCCTGTAGAGAAGTCTGGCTCAGGCACTCATCTGCCCAAGATTATGAAAGTCTACACAGTGGGTGAAGTTTTAGTTGTCTTAAAGTCACATAGGATATTGTTGAGCAAACCCCTCAGCAGATGAGTTTTCCAGATTTTAAACTCCTTTAAGAAAGTAAATTTTAAAAGTTGACACATTTTCGACAAGTTAAAATGGTTCTTCCACATTTCACATCACGTTAAGGACTAGAACAGTTCAAGTCTAATGACAAATTCCAAATCAGATTTTTTTGTTGCCCTGAAATGTTTGTTGTAATGATTTTGGAAGTGAGATGAAGTCTTGAGTATAGAGTTGTTTTGTGTTTGGAGCTTATGTTAAAAGTGTATGAGCAGGAATAGACCGACAGACAGATCAACACACACACACACACACACACACACACACACGCATGAAAGCACCTATGAGATTTGACAACTGACTAGTGCTGTTCATATTCATGTTTCTTTATATGTTTTCATATTAAGTGAGAACATGAATAAAATATTATCTGAAATACACAGTACGCAAATTTTATAAATGATCTTAAAATTTAAGATTGAAGCAAACACACAATGAAAATCATCAGTCAATGAAAAACAAAAACAATTTGCAGTAATGCAAATCTGAAAGTATTTTAAACACATACCACATTAGGCCTAGTTATCACTCACTTTTGTTTCTCTGAAATTATTTGCTTGTCTTATTAGGCAAAATTTTTAAAAAATTGATCAGTATAGCCCTGACCAGTTTGGCTCAGTGGATAGAGCATTGGCCTGTGGACTGACAGGTCCCAGGTTCGATTCCGGCCAAGGGCATGTACCTTGGTTGCGGGCACATCCCCAGTTTGGGGGCGTGCAGGAGGCAGCTGATGGATGTTTCTCTCTCATCGATGTTTCTGGCTCTCTATCCCTCTCCCTTCCTCTCTGTGAAAAATAAAAAAAAAGTATATTAAAAAAAAGAATAATTTAAAAAAATTGATCAGTATAATACTTTACAAAATTTCACAATAAAAGCAAATAGTCTTAGACGATTATAACAAATAAAGTGAAGATGTATGTGAGAGGCAGATTAATTTGATCAGCGTTAATACTGAATTTTTTCATAATACGGGACCAGTCTAAGCAAGAATGAATTGAATCTGGCAAACTGACTCTGACGACATACTTTTGAACCATTTGTTAATTTTCTCTTAGTTCTGGGAAAGCAGTCACAACCTAGGCAACCATGGATAGATAGTTAAGAAAAATAAACAGATGAGGATGGTCCTCCCTGCATCTCTTCCTTTTTGGTTTACTATTCACTGCTTATCAAGGGTACTGTATTAAAATAGGCTACATGCAAGAACACTTAAAATTGTATGGCAGTGTTACTTATGTTAACGAATCTAAAACTTTTTTGAGATTTATTTATTAAAATATGTTTTTATTGATTTTAGAGAGAGAGGAAGGGATGAGAGAGAAAGAAACATCAATGCAAGAGAGAAACATCAATAATCAGCTGTCTCCTGTCCATTACTATGCTGGGAAACTAGTCTATACTTAAAAGAAATGATGAGAAGTCATCCAAAATGTGGGTGAGCCATCCCCTGGCCGCTGTCCCCAATCTGCTGTCCTGACTTAGCAGTGGACAATGATAACTCAGGAAGGATGAGGCCAATAATTGGATACTGCTGCCTGATTTCTAGCAAGGACCAGATTCAACTTGAATTCTAACTTGAATTTTGAGCGGGGAAGAAAGGGTGGAGTATTAGTTGGGGTGATAACGCTGGGTGCACCTGTGGGAATATGAAATCATAGGGAAAGGAAGGTTGTATTTGTGTGTGTGTGCGGGGGGAGGAGGAATGAGGTGGGGGATCCAAGCAACTCATCTCTCTGCCTCCGAAGTTGGGGCTCAGCAACCGCGCATGCGCTCTCACCTCCACGATGTCTGAGTTTGTCCGGCTCTCGTGGGGCTCGTTGTACTCCGTGTACTTGAGCAGCACCTTGTCCATGTCGGTGCTGGCGTACTGGAACAGCTTGTTGGTGCTGTTGAAGATGATCAGCGCGATCTCACAGTCGCACAGCACGCTCAGCTCATAGGCCTTCTTCATCAGCCCGAATTTCCTCTTTGTAAATGTCACCTGGGAAAACGAAAGCAGGCAGGTTTTTTGTAAAGAAAAAAGAAATCGTGCTTCTTCTTCTTCTTTTTTTTTAAAAAAACAAAACACAGTACTTTTTTTTTTCTTTGTAAAACAAAGCGTGCTGTTGTCAGGGCCCTGGGGCACTCACACATTTGGAAAGGAAGCAAATAAATCTAAAACTAATTTCTGCTCCGAATTTGAAAATGTGTGATTTCTAGCTGGCTGCTGAATGTGAAACTGTAAATGCCAGATTTAATGTAGGGAATTTTAATGAAGGTGACCAGAGTACTGCGCATGGTTTCTTTGAACAATGTGAGATTTAAAAAGAAATTAATTTCAGCATGGTCGACATCCTCCCCTTATAATGAAGTTTGGGCCTTCTTTTCTGACCACTTGAAAACTGGACATGGCATGATGAACGCAGCATTTTACATCTATGTTCAAAAATTCTTAAAATCGTTTAGTCTCGTGCCATTTAATTGGAAACACGTGAAGGGATGTGACTGCCTGCGCTTTCAGACAGTGCTGTGTTCTGTTTTCTAGAAATCCAGCAGGGAACTGAGAAGTGCTTTAGCCTTCACACCGTTAGGGGTTTGGTTTCATTCTTCTGTGTATCTTTCTTCCTCTCCCAGGCCAGAAACTGTACTGTTATCTTTGCCTTTTCCTTCTTTTAATCTAATCTATTACCAAGTCCCATAATTCCTTCCCTCAAAATGTTTCTCAGGTTCACACTCTCTTGTCTGTTTCCCAGGCGGCTCTATCATTCGGGTCCTTATCAGCTTCCTGCCCGAGATGGTCTCCCTGTCTGGAATCATTCCGTCCCCAATTCATTCCAATCTTCCAAACCTCCTCTCCGCACTGCCTTTCTCCTGACAGGCCTCCGCCACGGCTCCCTGTCTCTGGCTTCCAATACTTCCTACCTGCCAATGCTGCCAAATGCACACATCTACTTCACGATTCCCAATTTCAGTCCTCTCTTTGATTAAACGCCAGTCTGCCTACCCCAAACCATGAACATTCTTAATTATAAGCCCTCACACGATCCAGGGTTTCCCAGCAGGTCTTCTGTAGAATATCATTTCCATAAAATAGTCCTAAATAGAAAAAGTTCAGTGGCCCAGTACATTTGGGAAATGAGGCACGTGGGTAATTTGAAGGCCGAGAAACCTTTTAAATTTTGTTTAACCTGCCTCCCAAACCTACAGGATGTTTGTTTCTTCAGAACTAAATTTCTTGAGGCATATATGCTGGATAATGGTGACTAAATTGACTTATTGTTTTCAAAGGTGACGAGTATTTACTTTTGTTTCTCACCTTCCTATACAACTCGTCTAGCAGAAGTCAGCTCAGTTTTATCTACTAACTCTTTGTGTGTAATTCTTATATCTAGATTCTTACTCCTTCTCTTTCTCTTCGTCTTTAGACACTCAATGGATGTCCTCCAGTCCTAAGTGTATCTGAGTGTCCTAGGAATCTTAAAACCCCCAAAACGCAAACTCATTATCGTCACGCTCGCATCTGCTCTCCTTCCTGGATTCCCCATCTCAGGCACCCAAACCAGAAACCTCAGCTGAGCTCCGAATCCCCGCCCCTCCCGCATCCCACACACCTAAATAAATGTGTTGAGAGGAACTGTGGACTAGCAGACAGACAACCTGGCCCCCCAAGGCTCCTCATTCCTCTACACTTTGTTAATACTTATTGTTTTACCCATCATCCTTTATTTTTCCTTAGTAGCACTCACTGTATTTTACAATTTGTGTATTTTTGTGTGTGATCATTTGTTTAATGTCTGTCTCTTCCACTGCAGTGATCTACAAGGGCCTGTAGCATTTTCTGTTTTGCTCACTGCTGTATCCCCAGAACAGCAGACACGGATGGGCACATGGTAGATGTCTAGTACAACAAAACTAAACAGGAAAAATAATTATGTGAAGTTTTTAGAAATATCAAATTGATGTATGCTATATAAAATTATGTGATAGATTTCCCCATGAACTTTTTAGCACTTTAAAAGGATAAATCTATACTTAAAATTATTATATTGTGTTATCATATTTGTATTGAAGGCAGCATGGTAGCAAGGGAAGAACATGGGGCCCAGGACTTGCAGGCTGAATCTGCTATTTACTAGTCATGAGAAATTCACTTCACTTCTTTGAGTTTGATTTTTCATCTGTAAAATGAAAAGAACACCTACTCAGGATTTCTGTGAGGATTACATAAAATAGCGTATGTACAGTACCTTGTGCTCAAATTGGAAGCTCAAAAAATCTTAGTTCCTATTCCTTTCTGAGCTGACTTACAGAGAAAAGAACTTACAAAATATATCGGTCTTGGTGGCTTGAAGATTCTACTGATGAAGGCTATCTGAGGACCTTATTATTCCTTATAGAATGATAAAGTGTACTATAGAATCCCCACTGACCACTCTTTGGAAAATATAGCATTTAGGTATTTACCAGCCCACATAGCTAGTCAATATGTACTGGGACATGTTCGTTACATTTCAACTTAGACAATTTTTCTTTGTAATAATTGCCAATGTTGCACCTTCTATTTTATTTTATTGATTGTCTTACTAAAGTGCTTCTAACAAAATAGAGCTAATGTTTTATTTTAATATTTGATTATCATATTAATTTAGAAAATGTTTTATTCTGGTTCATTCAGATGAGCCCTAATCAGTGTTAAGGATGAGCTAAATAAAGACAGTCATTTGGAATGAATAAAAAAACATAATCATTAATCATATAGATTTATACAAAATGTCTTTTAATATTTCTTTTAGATGCAGTTTAGTTATGCAAATATACCGGCACATTCGTATTTTGTTCCGTGAAATAGGCTACAAAGTAGGTTCAATATAGAAGGCACTGACCCCACATACTTTCATATACCTAAAACCACTTTTAATCAGACTTTCATGACCACAAACTGTAGGTGGAATGTCTCAATACAGTATGGTTTCTGTTGTACTGAAACCTCAGAATTTAGCACGTTACAACACTCACCATCAAAGTACATTTCAGCACAGAAATATCATTAAAGCCACTATTTGTATTTACTTTTAGGTGCTCCTCAACTTTTGTATAACCAAGCTGGCTGCTGGATAATGCCAAAAGAGTTGGTGCATATAGTTTCTTTTCATTAAAACTGCAAACTGAAATGATGATGACTATACTGAAGCATTTAAGAAAATACCTTCAAAATCTTAATTGCTCTACATTTAATTCTGTACTATGTTCATATTCTTCATAGCATACTCAAAATGTATCTTATAATGCTTTTTCTCACTGTTCATAGTTAGATAAATTATTTTTAAGCATGAAGTTTTCTAAAGAGACCTGGATATTACTCTTCGTTGAAAATATGCCATTCAATGACAGATTACAATTCAGAGCTTTTTTGCTTAAATATACAATATATTGCAATCAATACATTTTTCATAACTTGACAATAGTTTGTGATGGGGCAAGTCTGCTTCTATTTCAGGACCATATTCTGAGCCTTAGGGGAGATGGAAAGCTGTTTTTACGGTCAGTAGGCGAAGAGATGCTCTTTTCCAAGTTGAAATGTAACTAACACATCCCAGTACACACTGACAATCTAGGTGCCCTGAGAGGAGGATACAGCCAATGTTATTTACATTGGCCCTTGAATTTGAAATTTAGTTTTCAGAATTAGAGAGACTTAATACATGCAGGGGAAGCAAAATGACTCTGTATACGTAATGACCATTTTATGCTTTTTCTTTACCTCTTGAAACAGCCCCAACTGTAATGATGATATATTAAGATGTTTCAGCATTAAGTTTTACAGTAACCTCAAGTTTAAACCCTAGCATAAGGCCTAGAGTAGTATCGACAATTACTCTAGAACTTACTAGGTATAACTCAGGAACTGAAATTAGAATTTGAAATTGAGAAAAGGGACATTCATTCAATACAGCTCCAGATAATTCAGTCATAAAGAAATTAGGAAAATCTATTTACATAAACAGAACTCAATCCAAGCAATTCTTATTGAGCATTTTCTACATGCCAAACTTTATGCTAAGCAATATTTACTGAGCCTTCTCTATGTCAGACTTTTGTGCTAGGTACTGTGGGGCTTCTACTTTGCATGCATCTCCCTTATTCGTGTCTCTTTCTCAGGACTGAAGAAAGAAATAGTCATTTAATTCCTTAATGTTGAAAAAGAATTTTCTTTATTTTAAATAAAATGTATTATTGGCTAATAGTGTTATATTTTTAATCACAGGTAAGTGATCTGAAATTGTACTTTTATCTAGTGTTGGGTGATTTCAGTTTTTGTTTTCTGAACAAATTTTTCTCTAGACTGAGCAAGGAAAATAATAGTAGATGTTAATCTAATCAAGATGAACATGAAAACTTCTAAAGATTTTTTTTTATTATTAATCCTCACCCGAGGATATTTTTCCATTGATTTTTTAATTTTTTTGAGAGACTGAAAGGAAGGGGGAGATAGAGATAGAGATAGAGATAGAGATTTTTTTGAGAGAGTGAAAGGAAGGGGAAGATAGAGATAGAGAGAGATAGATAGAGATAGATAGAGAGAGAGAGAGAGACATCAATTGGTTGTCTTCCACACATGCCTTGACCTAGACATGTGCCCCGACCTGGACGAGGGATTGAGCCTGCAGCCGACCAAGGTACGTGCCCTTGATCGGAATCAAACCCCGGACCCTTCAGTCTGCAGGTTGACACTTGACCCACTAAGCCAAAGTGGCTAGGGCTATTTCATACTTTTAACAACTCCCTTCTTACAAAAATTCTTTTTAGCTTCCCTCTGTTTCCATAAAACTACCCTTTCTTGATTCTGCTTATTTCTTTTTTCTAAAATTTATCTTTATTGTTGAAAGTATTACAGATGTCCCCCTTCCACCCCGTCCATTGCCCCTCCCCAGATATTTCTTATGTTGTACTTAGTGAAAACTGATTATGGTATTATGCACTCCCTCCCCCTTCCATCTGGCTCTGTCAGGCTCCCATCATGCTGCAGGGCTTGGTTTAAACGCCAACTTCTTTGCAGCTTTCATTGTCACATTGAGATAAAACTCCCTCCTCCTCATTATTGTCCTCTAGAACTTTTACAAACCTTTGTTATGAGATTTATTCTAATATTCCAGAGTTGGGTGTTGATGAGTCTGTTTCTCCTGCTGGCTTTTGAATTCCCTGAAGACTCCCACTCTGGCCTCACACAGGCTCTGACTGGTGGTCATTCAATGAATGTTTGTGGAAGGAGTGGATTATGGAATGGAAATAGACTCTATGTTAAAGTCTGAATGCCTTTTAGACAATCTCTAAAAAACAAGGGATTTGGGGTATATATGTTTTACTAAAAGTTTAACATGTTAGAGACAGGAAGCTTGAGAGAAAGGAACTATTCCACCTTGGAATATATAACAGAGAAACCAGAGAATGTCTAGAGAGAAATACATATGCTCTAGATTCTAAGAAAAAGATATTTCATGAAGTTCAGAGAAAAGCCTTTCTCCTTGCCCAGATGACTCACCAGGAAGGAGGGAAAAGTGTGAAAATAAAATTTTAATTTTACAATCACAGGATACAGATATAAAGGGAGGGATCTAGGAGTTCAGGATGACTGCATTTGTTAAGCAAACATTTATTGAACTTCTAACGAGTTTATATTTTCAAAGAGTATGTATTTGGCAAAGTGTTTGATTAAATCCTCATCACAACATTATAGATTTGAGATTGGCTGGCAGTAATTTTGATAATTTAAATATGAATTAACTGATCAGTGTTGAGTTTAAGGGAATGTCTCTAGAAAGGGCCACAGAGTTTAGTAACTTTCCTGTCTCAGGCAACATTTTTATCAGTGGTTAAGATGAAGATGTAGAGGGCAAGCATATAACATAAATTTGGATGGTAACCTAACAGGTAGTAGAGGCTCTATCCAAAGCTCCCTCTACAGATGGCAAGATGGGTCATAAACAACAAGATGAAACGGAGACAATCTTAGTCTTCATTCGCATTAAAGAAAACAATTACATGAGCTCAGGTCGGAAGAAAACTGATGTGATAGCTGCTTTTGGGGAAAAGGATCTAAAGTGATAGTGTTCCAATGAGGGAATTAATTATTCTAATGACTTTTTTTTGTTAGTCAGAACTAATTATTGGAACTCTATTCAGTTCTGAGAATTACATTTTAAGAAGACACTGACAAAATTAGGCTATAGAATGGCAAACAGGTTAATGTAGGATCTGAGAAATCTTAAGGTTATTTGACATGTTTAACCCAGAAAACAGAGTTAAATGCCAAAAATAAAGTGAAATACCAAACATTTCCCAAATCTGAAGCCCTGTGGCCAAGACGAGAGGCAAATGAGTTATTTTGTTTTGTTCTATGGAGAATTAGAAAGTATAGTTGAAAATCATAGAGGTGCAAATAGGAGAAAATTAGTGATGAAAACTGTCCATGAGTGGACCAAGTCTCTTGAACTAAGAAGTAGTTCATTCCTGAATATGTTCAAGCAAAGCTGCATATCAAGGAAGGTGTTTCTGAACTCAAGAGGAAGCTGGACTAGAGACCTTTAAAATATCTACTCCAGATTTCGGATGCTCAGATTCTATGCCTAGGTAGCATAGACTTGTGGGTCAAGGGGAAGATTATAGTTCAAAACAAAAATACATTTCTGCAATTTCATTCTACAAAATGTGTTATGTTTTAGTTACTCAACCTCATCAATATATTATCATAATCATCTATAATTTCCATATTCTAATACATAAATGGGGTATAACTACTTTTTGTAGTTAGAAGAGACTGTAAAAGATTTGAGTAGACAATGTTAAATTATACATAGTGCTGAAAATGCATAGAAAAATTATCCAGATTAATAAAATAGGAAATTCACATTACTCAACCATTTTTACTATTTTTAAAGCAGTATATATACATCATTACTGGGCAGTTTGGTAAAAATATGGGAATTGGAAATCAAGTCTGAGCTCTGACATTTATAAGCTGTGTGCCCTTAGGTAAATTGTTTGACTTACCTGAACCCTGTTTCCTCATTTGTAAAATGGAGTTAATAACAGGCATCTTACAAAGTTGTTATGAGACTTAAATTAAGATATATCTATATCTTAATATATATATGTAAGTATATATAATAATATCCAAGGTATGCAGTGTTTTTCCTCTGATGTGTCAGGCTCAGTCACTTCTTGTTACATACTGCTCTCTTAGGACCTGCCAACCTGTGTTACCATTATTATGTCTAGATCAGTTTCTCTCTCAAGTAGACCTTGAGCTTTCCTTGAAAGCCCAAAATATCTCCTGTCTGATCTCATAACCCAAAGTCCCAGAACAATACTTGGCTAAATAGTTGTTGAATGAATGAATGGATAGATGGATGGAGAATTATGAATTTTTGCAAGCTAAATGAAGGGCTAAAAAGAAATTTCTATGCATGCTTGAACTATGTGAATAGAAAGTTTGCCCCTGAGAGAGGAAAATTTCACATATTTTTCTTTTTTTGTGTGGCTGTCATATTGACTTACAGTAAAACGTACTTTGGTAAAACTAAGTATGATAAAAATTAGACTGGATCAAATTGTGTGTGTGGGTTTGTTAGTGAAATTGGAACATATCATATTTCTTATAGTTGTATTTAGATAACAGTGTTGACTGTATTTGGTGAATGTTTCCTAAGAAGTTCAGAGACTTTATAAGTTATCTCTCTACATTCGACAGGATCTCTTTACAGTTATTATTTGGCACAGTTTTATCATCCCCATTTCTCAGAGGAGGCTGTAGACAAAGACATGCATTGCCTTACAAAGGTCACAAAACTAGTGACCTGGATGAACTAGAAATAGAACCTTCTTCACACAAAGTTCATCTCTCTTT
>NW_006299705.1:11564910-11590914 GCF_000327345.1 Myotis davidii
TCTCCCTCTTTTAGATAATTGCACTTCAGGGGGTTAAATTCAGAACAGCATGGACCGGTCAACTGCTCATTGAGCAGTGTACAGGTCCATTAAGAACTGTCAGCAATTCTGAGGAGTACAAGCAAAGTAGTGCATGCCATATTAATTAATGTAAGGGTAGTTACCTAGGTTAAAGTAAAAAATAATGCTAATAATACTAAAATTGAGAAGTTGGTTTCTAGGTCTGACAATAAACCAAAGCTTGTTTTGTGTGAACTCTGCAGAAACTCTGCCCTGAGACCTCCAGCCGTTCCCACTAAAGCCCGTGACAGCCACAGGCATCACTAGTGGGCACACACTAGTTCTATATTTATGGCTGTTTATTTAAATTTCACAAAGTGAGAAACATTTTTGGTTGGTAGCAAATACAGTTCTGTTTACTCAACAGAATAAAAAAGGTGGGTCTTTGCTTTACACACAGGCAGAATAAATGACAAGCTCTAAAAACAGAGGACAACCCCTGCACCATTTCCTACAGGAGCAGGTAAGTTAGTTTGACTACTGTGTAGTGGAAAGGGCATTTAATAATGAGACTCCACACCACACACATGCCTCCTCCATTCACCCTCCTAATCCCAGCTCCATTCATAAAGCCACTTCAAGGAGAACTTTCCTGCATGTTAACTGTGGGAGTCTCTGCACCTTATAGGAAAGGGTCCTGAATCAATGAAAGCAAAAGGACTCTGGAAACATCGGCTACACACATCTATGAGAACCACTGAGGCCTAACACCAAATTACTTCAGGCACAATAATTATTAAGGGAACCAACAATAATTTTATCTACGGGTCCCTAATACTTCTTTCCACTAAGCAAGACACATTTGACCTACTCTTTTTAAAATTTACTTTATTTTTTTATTTCCTTTTATGGTCCTCATAATTAAAAAAAATCTTTATGGTGGAAAGTATTACATATGTCCCCTTTTTCCCACTGACCCCTTCTAGCCCACCCCTGCCTTCTGCCCCAGGCCTTAATTCAACTGCTCAGTGAGTCTGCTCAGTGAGCAGACAATGTTTTACTCATTTTTTTAAAACTCACAAAGTAATATTAGTTTATTTGTTTTAGAATGTTTGGGATGGCGGTAGAAAGAGACTTGACTTTGGGTGGCGAGTGCATGATGCAGTGTGCAGACGATGTGTTATTGAGTTGTATACTTGAAACCTATACGGCTTTATTAACCAATGCCACCCCAATAAATTCAATAAAAAACCCCCCACATTTCATTTTTCAGTTAATTTGCTAGCACAGAAGATGGTACCCTGTGGACAAACTCAGGCACTGATGACTCTGGGTTGAAGAATGATTCCGAACAACTGGATACAGGGTGAAAAAGTTTTAAGGATGTCTTAAAGTAATTATTTAGCTTAAATTTTCCTTTTATTGTAAAAGAATGCTATGATAAAAATCTAAGTGTAGATAAATCTAAAAGAGTTTTTTTCAATTAAAAAAAGCAAATTCGAAGGGAAAAGAAAAACAGAATTTGGGACTATTAATATACTCAGCTAATTCTATTTTCAAAGTTTAGAGTTTTCATCTTTTTTTTTTTCTAACTAGAGTAATGATGCATATAACCCTCATCCTATGAAAATATTTGAGATCCGCTCCTCCTCACCCCATCTTGATAATCAGTTTCCTCCCAGTTAAGGAAATGGAGTGACTAATGAGTGACAAGACGGACAGTTCAGAGACACAATGCACTCTCTAATTCAGAGCCACTAGGGTCTTCCTATGTGTTTAAAGGGTTAGGGATGGAGTCAAGAGTCTGCAAAGACAATCTCTAATTGAAAAAAAGGGAAATGCCCTCTTAAATGCTCTTTTTTCTTCCTTTGGTTTGTTCCTGACAGTAAGTAATGGTACAACTGTTCTAAAGTATTCCTCTTCAATTTTTATTTTGTTTAATTCAGTCTGTCATTAGAAAGGCTTGCGAGCTTCAGGCTTGATGATTACTCTCGGTGGGAGGAAGTAATGCCACTGTGGACTTGTATTCCAGACAAGCACTCCTTTATACAATGACGGGCCTGCCTTGGTAAATGAAAGGCTCTTTAAAGAGCAGTGAGGGACTCTTTTAAGCAGACTGCTACCATGTGCTTGTAGCCCTCCAGCATAACTTGCGAGGACGGATGGCAGTGCACTCGGGCTGCAAAGAGGACTATTGTCCTCGTTAGCCTCAAGCAACTTGAGCGGGTTTCCCTGCAATGCAGGGATGTCCAAAAGGGTTTTGAGCAGTAGTTCCAAAAGTTCTGAACATGACAAAGGATTAAAATACGGGGCCTAGAGTATGGAATTTAGAGCTCTACCAACCCCTCATCCTAAGTCAACACCCCAAACCCCAAAATAAAACTTTAAATCTTAAGCACTTCCCACTATTTTAAAACAAAAACAACACAATGGATGGGTTACAATTAAATAATTAAATGCATATTAATAAACCTGAGTGTTTATTAACAAACTCACAGAGTCTGGGTTTTAAACTTTGTGATAGCTGATTCCTGATAGATTTGTCTACATGAGGCAAAGGAAGAAGGATGAGCTACAATTATTAATCTTACCAGGATTTAAAAGATTTTATTGTGGTACATTTTTAAGCCTAAGAATGTTTTGGATTTTAAAAAGAGAAGACTATAGCATGATATATTTTTTTAATTTTTTATATGTGCTGTTCAGGTCTGCTGGGTTTGATAAAGGGATGACTTACATTCTAAATCCAACCTATAGATGCAGTCATAAAATAAATACCTCTATTTCTCCATACCTCGTATACATAAAATACATAATTTGAATCTGAGAAGAATAAAATAAACCAGGTTCATATTTGGGGGGCAAAACATGTTTACTAGTTTAACAAAGCCAAAATGTACCTAAGGTAAAGGTCAAAGACTGCTGCATTCCCTGCTGAGCAAATGCTCAGGAAGCACATTTGTCTACGTTTCCTGTCATAACAGGAAGAGTGTAACTTCTTCCTTTCCACAATGGCTTCACGTTTACCGCCTAACTCCAATATTTTCTCCCTCAGGGCCTTCCAAATCCATCCTTGCAAGACAGAAGGCAGGAGGCTGTCTCCGCTGTAGTTTCCAAACAGTTACATTTGTTGAAATGTTATTTAAATGTTAGTGATTTCTTAAGCTAAACTGCTCCAACTTAAAATTAAGTCAAATTTCCAAACATTTAGAGTGATTCTCTTATTCCTATCAGTGATCCAATGTATTTCAAAGAAATGCAAATATATATCTATATTATAGAATTTCCTTTGGTTCAATTTAACTATGCAATTTTTTAAACCAAAGCCATTATTCGGGGCGGGGCGGGGGGGAGGAGAGTTGGTGTTCCAAATTGTCTTCAATAAGAGTATGTTGGGACGTAAATTTTCAAAATATTTTTCACCATAATAATTTTTGAAGGAGCTCATTTTAAGTGAATAAATTACAAAGTTAAAGTAAGTCTAGACTGCAAAGGGCATGGCTTTTGAGACAATCAACATGTTCTTTAATCTACAGTTTGGAAGAAACATTTTGGTTTATGTGGTCTATTTATAATGTTAATATTTTTAGTGTTGGTTTGTCAGTAATACGATGTCACACAGAGTCTGTGCATTTGCAAAGCCAAAGGTGATTTGTAGCAAACAAGGTGTGTGCATGCATTCACAGAAGTGGAAGGCGCTATTATATGTCAACCCTGCACACAAAATGACTGAGGTACAATAAGCCCACACCTCAGAATTTTTATAAATTACAGTTTTAGCTGGAAATTATGAGATACACAAATTAGGCAAACAACAAAAAGTCTTGAAGCCCTCACATTTAAGCAGAGCTTATTTCTTAAATCTAGTGATAGAATTCTAGAGGAACAGTTTCCTTTTCCTTGTTAGCATTTTGGCCTTCCTTGGATTTTTCTGGCAGTAGAGGAGTAGATCTAGCTGACACAAATATAAAAGGTTTCACACCCATGGGATGTATAGTAAGTGTGTAGTGCATTTCACTATGGTTCAACTGTATGGGGGGAGACCATTTGTGTACTGTTTCCAAATTGCTAGGAATACAACACAAATGAACGGCTTCATATCATGGCTGTTAGACATCTGAGCACTTTTCTTTGATTTGAAAATTCTCAAAAGTCTCTTTCATCACCAGGAATTCCAACAAAACCCTTTCCCCTTGGTATTTGAAGGTTAATGAATGTTATATGCATGGGAATCTTTAAGTAGGCACCCACAGGATGCATCAATATACCCTATAATTCAATTCTAAGATGTCCTGATATATTACTATATACATGTTAATTTTATTTCTATAAAATGAGTTTAATAAAAATTTTAATATAAGTTTAGGGGAGGCATTCAGCTGTTAAGAAATAACATTGAGGGGGCAAAAAAAGTCTTCATTATGAGGTATTTGCAGGTTTATTTTGGATTTAGAGGTAGAAACATCATCAACACTTGCAGTGATGGAACATTTTATTCACTTGATCTGAAACAAGGTTCCAGATATTCATTGCCTAACAGGGATAACTCTTCTATAGTATTTAAAGTATAATTTCCTCTCAAATACTATTCACTTACTTGATATGCATACAAGCAACTGACAAGTCTGGACATTTTGTTTGCGGCGAAGATGAAAGAAAACAGTGCGACTAGATTACTTTGCTCTTTTAACGCACGGTTCACAATTCATCAGAGTTATATTCTTGAACAAGCAATTGATTTGTATTTCCAAATTACCCAAATCCTCACATTTAAAGAGTGAATCTATCTCAATTTCAACAAATATTATATTAGGTTAGTGGGGTGTGACTCTCAAATTTAAAACTGTAATTAGCCCTTTTAGTTACTGATATGTATTCTGGATTATCTATCACATTGGAGGAATGAACGTTACAGTAAAGATCCTATTGAAATTTTAGCCAACATTCTAAGATTAATCTAAAGCAGTGGGAAACAGGAAATGGAGTAAACTTTGTTTCTTTTTAAAAGAGAGTCACTTGAGGAAATCGATACATCTCAAGAGAAAAAGTTAAAAAATTTAACAGCTATGAACTCTGAATTCCTTTTAGCCATAAGGGGATTCTGCTGTTCTATTAACAGGAGAATGTTGCTAATTGTCTTTAATTTGTGCTCCAATTATTGCACTGATAATTATATAAAATTTTGTTTGCTGGCAAAACCTATTAGTGTGCCAGATCTGATGAAAGAAAAGAACTTAAGACATTTTTCTTCCTGTCCACCAGCCATCCTCTTCCATCATCCAGCTCTGGGTCTGAAATGACTCTCTCCCCCCTTTTGCTTCTAAAGACTCCTTTGTGCTCCTGCTCTACTCTGTTCCACATTCCTTCCATCTCCCTGATACTCTTTTTAAGGTAAAACCCTCGTGAAATGAAAGTTCAGGTACCATTCTTCAGTGTACTATACAGAGCAGGATTGCTTGCGTGGAAATCACATTAAAGAGCATGTGTCTTAATAGGAATAGCTTAATAAGGACATTTATTGAGCACTTATTATATGTTAGATATGTTACCTTTATCCCCTAATTTAATGATCTCAATGACCCAATGAGGTGGGTACTATTTTTTTTTTAAAATCCTCAATCTACTACTGATGAGGGAACTGATGAGGTTCAGAGAGGTTAAGGCGCTTGATGGAGAGAAATACAGCTGGTAGGTGGCAGAACTGAAACAAGATCTAGGTTTGTGTGTTCCTCAAACCGTGCTCATTGCCCTTATATTATACTGGGTGCAGCGGGATGTAATTGGGAAAAGCTATGACCTAAAACTATGTTCTTAGCTATTATGTTATACAGGGTGGAAGAAGATTTAATTGAGAAAAACATGTTTTGTGTTTCAATCTGAAAGATTTGGGCTCAAATTTTGGCCACCTCCTGGTATTGACTGAGTTCAAAGCTTTGCATGATCTGGCCTCTGCCTAAAATTCAATCTTTTCTCTCATTTCTCTAAAGTTATATGAACCAAGGTCAAGTTCCACGGGCTTTTCTTCAGCTTCCTCATTTGTTTCCTCTGGAATGTTGTCACCTGCCTGACTCTCACTATCTTAATGATCCCATCTTTAGCATTTCCTCAGAGAGGTGTTTCTCTGACCCCCAATCTAAATAAAGTACCTCCTGTTATTCATTCATAGCACTTTCATAGTTTCATTCATAACACATATGAACAAAACTTTGTTATGTATTTGCATATTTCATGGCTGACTCATCCCACTGGGCCAGAGGCCTACAACCTACGACCCACAGGCCAAATCCAGCCTGCCCCCACTATCCCCTTTTTATCAGTAAAGTTTTATTCTACACAGGCACATTCATTCACCTGCATTTTGTCCATGGCTGCTTTCATTACTGGGGCAGAGACAAGTAGTTGAGACAGACACTGTATGTGTAGGGATCACAAGGCCAAAATTATTTGCTATCTGGCCCTTGACAGAAAAAGTTTGATGACTTCGGCAGCAGTTGATAAGCTGGATGAGATTCTTCTTGTTTACCACTGCATCTTAATGCTGGGCACAATGCAATCTAATAATATTTGTTGATTTAATAAATTAATAAATTATTCAGCTGTAAATGGGGTGGATAAGGATTAAATGACATAATATATATGTAGTTCTCAGAACTTGTAGCTGCTTTTATTAAGTTATCTGAAAATTTCTGCAAGGCAAATTGAGAATTCAGGATTTGATTTTATTTTTATATACTTGCTTAAGAAACCCATCTTGGTTAAGCTAGAAATTCAGTAGTCTTCATAAACTTAGAAACTCTGGGAAATTTTTTTAAAAATTTAAAAAGCTGTTAATATTTTTCCTCCCCTAAACTATTACATATATCAACTGGAGTTTCTGAATTTTAGCTGTTCCCTCCTTCCATTATGAAAGATAAAATATGGGCAAAATTCAATTTAAACAGTAAGCTGCTCTGTTTTACAACAGTTTTATTTCTTAATGATATACAATTTATCACATCCGCTCTGCAATATTTCATTTCACACTTTACGCCAGTCTTTCTTATTCTGTAAAAATAACACCCTGTTCTCCGTATTGCCAAATAAACACCTGCGATGGCAGAGCCGGCTTTCGCTACTTTTAAGAAAAGGTGACTGTGAACCATTGTGTGAGGCTCCGCCAAGGAGGCTACGGTGGGGGAAGCTTCAAAAAGGGCAAGGCAGTTAACGTTTTCTTTTCAACTCGTGAACACATAGCTTAAAGGAAGCCCAGTTTAGCGGAGCCTCCATCGTTCGTCTGATACGCTTTAGCAGATTTGCTGGGGTTGATTATTAGAAGTGGCCTACCTCTTTTAAGCTCTCTCCCAAATGGTCCTCAGGACCACTCTTGTGGTAGGTGAGAGGCACACATGACAAACATTTGTAAGAAAGATGGCTGTTGAAGATTGCCAATGGCCATCTAAGATAGCCACTGAAACACATGTTAAAACATGGAAGTTTTCAATTTTACTAATTACATTCAAGAGTATGGAATTAAAGGGCCTACTGTACCTAAAGACTAAAAAAAAAAATCCTAAATTCTATAGGATAAAATAAGAAATTTGTCTTCAGGATAAATAAAAAAATAAACTAAGCTGAATTTAAATGATTTTTTTCTTCTCTTAAAGTTACTATGACTTCCAACATAGGTGAGAGTTATAGCATCTGTAGACACAACTATATTTAAATTAAGAAGAGATGTTCAATTATTAGCTTAAAAGTATGGTGTTAAAATTCATGTATCCCTGTGTGAGTTTTATGTTCTTTTATAAAGCATAATAAAAGCTCATGAATTACACCTGCACAAATTTTCTTCTCTCTTTGCAAGCAAAAGATATGATGGATTTCATGAGCCTAAAAATTAGTTGGTATTATTAATGAAGTGTAAGTGCTAATTCATATAACTTTTGACTACAACTGAAATAAATTCTAGTCCAAATAGCTGGGTCCAAGCAGTCAATCATACATGTTCAATATTTCAGTTTTAATTTTAATCTATAAACCAAGTAAAAATACTGTGGTTTTATATTGAAAAAAATTATTGCTTTTTGGCTTGACCCATAGCAATAAACAATATGTAAGAAAAGCACTGAAGAAATATATTATAAATCTTAGCATTAGTCATCCTTTAGCTTAATTTTCAGCTAAAAATATTTCAAGTCGTATGTACCTTGAATATAACAATTTAAGGAATTATAAACATAAAAATCTAAAAAGTTTCTTTACCTCTTAATAGCATACTGGCTTTGACAGCATAAATAACGACTTCTATCCTCTTTAATTTACACAGGTAGCAACATAACATTTTAAACCATGAATCAGTTCTAGTCTCGCTTAGTGTTCCAAAGAGATAGAAAGGGATGATACAGGAGGGAGAGAGAGGGTTTTTATTTGGGGGAAATTACAGTTTTGTGGGGCATCTCCAAAGCTGTCCTCTTAAGCTTTCCCTAGTGTAAATGGGGCACAAGCAAAAACATTCTTCTTTTCCAAGGACAAGGGATGCCTGCTTTAAAGGTCCCATTATCCACAGCAATGGCTGTGATCTGACGGATTGCAGTTTCCCCCAGGAATCATTATCTGATACTTAACATCAGAATACATACAAACCGCCCACCTCTCCTTACATGGCCTAGCTAAATCCACTCTCTCCAAGTATGAAGGAAAATAGAGTCAAATGACAGATATTCATGATAAACAACTCTGCTGAATGGAGCATTTGGATGTATAATCAATGTCTTTAGAAAAGATCAATTGTATTACACAGATATCACAGGAGTTCTAGAAAAAAATTATAGCATCATCTGCCTCTATTGTGTACAAAAGTCAGGGTTTAAAGAAAATGGTACGAATTAATACTTCTTGCCTATATGTTTTAAATTAATATTTTATGTGGGTATTTTCTTTGTTGTTGTTGTCAGGTCATGTTAAATATTTTGGATGTATTCCAAAGCCTGTGAATAGAATGAAAGCGATTTTCTTCAGGATATTTAGCTTATTATATAAACGTTTTAAATAGATGACCACAAAAGGCCTTGTGCCCATGAATAGAAGAATATCTTCGTTCAATGATGCGTGCACTGTAGCAATGTCATGCTTATTAACTCTTGATTATTAAGCTATTTATATTACACAAGTACAGCTTGCACTTAGAATTCAGGTTGAAGTAAAAAGTGAATGATCATGAATATGTAAACTGCATTTCTAAAAGATGTGATTTTTTTCTCTTTACATATATGTAGTGTCCCCCAAATGTATACACAGGTAAACAGCTGATAGCTCAACTCTGAAAATGTATTTTAATAAACACTGCCTTTATAATTATTCAAAGCATGTATACACTTTTGGGGGGGACACCCTAATATATGAGACTATTAGCACTTAAACTGGCCATGTTTAATTCACTGACACTTCTCTTAAGTTCAACATGTTCTCAGGACCCTTAACATATCTGGGGAAATGTAATAAATAGTCCATGTTAAGTAATGACACAAAAAAGTTTTCCCCACTCACCTGTCTGTTACGTTCATCCATAATCCTCGTGATCTGAATCTTTTTTCTCCCCATAGTCCCCGTTTTTCTTCTCTCTCTCGTCCCTGAAATTATGTATTTTTTCCTTCCTTTTCTTTCTCTTTCCTGTTTCCTCCAAACGAACCTCCTTCTTCAGCACTTGCACTGCTCAGTTCCCAAATTCCTGCATTCGTTCCTGCTGCAGAAGAACAACACAAACTCAGTACCCCTTTAACAGCACGTCAGTTTCAGAAGAACTCTCATATTCTAATTACTAAAAAACAACTACATGGCAGGAAGCCAATCAAATGAATGAAAATAAGTGCTTATTAAAAGTTCATGGTATATCACATGCAGGAGCACATTAAGTAGGATCCGTTTGTTTTTATAATGGAAATACTCTCATAAGTAATTTAACAAGTCATTGAAATGATGAAAACTATGCTTTAAAGGCCGACAGTTGAAATGTATCTTTTACAGAATTTCTTAATATTTTTAAAATAAAATTAGGTGACTATTTGCACCCTTCTGTTGTGAAAAATTACCTAAATCAGAGAGTTAATGAACCTTTATGTACCTGTGTATGCTAAGCAGGCAGCTAATTCATTTCTGAAGGGAAAACAATCTCGTGTTTTGACAGCAGAGGTGATAATGTCCCTCGTTATGCAAATAGGATGGACGATTATGAAAGTGCTATTTGATATATGTAAATGTCAACTAATTCAAATCTAAATCCTTTCATCTTACTTTTAAAAAGTCACCGCTATGAGAACACTGTAAAAAGCATATGGGATATTTAATTTTATATAATCAGCAGCTCTTAGCAGTGAGATCTTGTCCTTTTGAAAGTCCTTAAGCTACATCTTCAGTACAAGAATCCGAAAAGATAATCATTCATAAAAAGAATCAGAGTATTATTTCATTTATAACTACACTTTTTATAATAAGCCATCAGTTCTTTAAATTTAAATATTTTAAAAAGACATGTCATATCTCTTTGGGGAGGAAGACACAAAATTACAGAAACTTGCTATTATGTACTGGATATCTTTAGATAACGAATTAATATTAATGAAATGAACATCAGTACTATAAGGTAAACCCAGAAAATCCAGAGTATTAGAAGTATATATTTTACTTTGTTTTAAAGCACATCTGAAAATGTTTAAATGTAATGAAAGTGAATTGCCGTGAAATGTGGAAGTTAACAAGAAAGCATTCCACAATGGCTTCTTCATTTGTAAACAACAGCTTCAATTCTTCTATCCCATCTCAAAGAATGCAGCTACTTTACACATTGCTCAGTATTTCCCTGTTTATTTTAGTTGGTGTCTGATGACCAACCTGGTAAATTCCCACATTTATTATGTAATGTTAATCCAAGGTCCTGGCTATTTAATAGATTAATTGGCTCCAATTCAAAGTTATTGGAACAGGAAAGCTGTTATATACATGCTCTGATCATCAGCTCTCTTTTGATTTTTTAACTTAATTTCTAAATTCTTTATCACCTTGAGTAATTTTTTTTAATTTTAAGTTTTCTGATGATCTAATTGGAGAAGCTATTATGATATAATTAGTTCTGGTGGATTAGCTGCTGCTTAAATACTAAGACCATCCATTCCCTTTTGTCCAATGCCTTTCTATTAAACTGCAGCTCACTCCTGCCTCTGAGAATACATGTATTGAGTAACATCATGACCACACAGTGCTCATCAAAAACTAGTTATTACTCTAGCGGTAATTTTAAATGTTGGAAGTAGTTCAAAAGTTTTCAAGAGTTATATACTAGTAAATAACATACATTTGACAAACATACATGAAAAAATTGGCTATTCTAAGACATATTAAATCACATTAAGATACAAAAAAATTCACAAAGCACAATTGCATCATATATTCACTGTTACCATTGTCCATTTATCTATTTTTAGAAATGGTCTTAAATATCACTCAACTGGGCAACTTTCCTGTGTTTCCTATGGTCTTACCTTAGAAGCAAGCAGCACATTTCCCATGCATGTGCAAGACCCCACAGACACAAACAGGCTTCCTCTATTACAGAAAAGCCAACCCATGAATCCACAGCAAATGCAAATGGGACAATTTCCTTTCTTTCATTTAGCTAAGGCCCGTGGCACTAGTGGCTTACAGGACTATGCCTGCCTAAGCGCTTATTCACTTTAAGGTGGAAGGTCAGGGTGAACAGATTAGAGTGTGGTGACAAGGCGGACAAGACTAGAACTTCTACAGATCCCGATTTCAAAATACACATAACCAGACAAGTAGAGAAACATCCCTGGAGAAAAAAGCCTCCTCAGAGAGACAGAGAGAGTTCCTGATAAACCAAACTTAGAAGAGTTCCTCCCTATCACCACCCGGTTGTTTCACAACTTTGTAATGAGAGACACTTTTTAAAAAGAGCAAAGCAAGGATTTTTTTTTGAATTCTCAAAATAGAAAACATTTATATGTATATGTTAAATATACACATAAATGTTTGCCAGAAAACATTTATATGTATGTCATATATATATATATATAAATATATATACATTAGGAATAAAAATACTTTGTCCTTTTTTGGTATTTCATGGGTGTATATATACATGTGTGTGTGTATATGTGTGTGTGTGTGTGTGTGTGTGTATACACACACACATATATATGTACATACATATAATAGTTGATAAAAATGCCACTGAATATATTTTTCTATTTGAAATATGCAAAGTAATGTATAGAGAAGCAAGTATAAATTTCAATAAAATTAAAATATTTTCTTTTTTCCATAAAAATAAATATTTCTTCAAGTGTGCCTTTTGAACATTTCTACAATGCAAATTTTACATTAAGTATATATGCAGAATACTAGGTGGTGATGATGTGACTGTTTTCCTGAAGAAATGTGTCATGGGACACATGGCTTAGAACATTGGATTGTGAGTCACAACATTTCAAGGCTGTCAGTAAAAATTCAGAGAGTTAGGAAGGTCAACAACAGCTCAGTAGCTGTTTTCTTAGCATAACAATTTCTCTAACCTAATTTTTAATGCAAAAATTATATTGTAAGGTTGGTTTCAAGTATTCATTTGTAGGAAGCATTGAGAGGATGAAAAAGAGATTATATAACTTTACTAATCTGTAAAATTGTTTTGTATGCATATGAAGAAAAGAATATAATAGCTAAACTACACGTAGTAGAATTTCAAGTTATGCTGAAAACTTCCATTATGTACAATCAACCATAAGCTTAAAATAATTCCAGCAGGCTTGCCGCTACTTCTTTCCACATGAAAGAAGCATTCTTGGAAAATGACAGAGTCCCATAGAAACAATCAGTAATTAAAAAAAAAAAAATAGAAAGAAAAAGAAATTCTCTACCACAGTTACACTCTATAGAGTTCCAGTCTTCTGCATTGTTTTTCTGTTGGCCAACCTAAATATGAGAAAAATAAAATCAGGCTGCTTACTAAAAAGGGGAACTTCAGCATGGAAGGCTTCTGTTCACTTTGAGTTTGGCATAAGCAGACACAGGAAGGCAACGTGGTGTGAGACCCAAGGAGAGAAGAATTTCTTGTGGACAGATGCTAACGATCCTTCTCCCACTGGCTCTCTCACTTATAAACACGTTCCCTTGAGTGATACACACATCCCGCCTCCCTTCCCCCTCTTCTCTCCCTCCCTCTTTTCTTACTGCCTCCCTCCCTCCCTCCCTCCCTCCCAGCCTCCTACGAATCCCTCCCAGTAACACAGAAGAGTCTTGACAGAATGGCAGGAAACACGCACAGACTGGTCAGGGAAGGATATGATGTCAGCAACCACGAACAATAAAAGGTGTAAAGGTGCTTCCTTCCCTAAACTGTTCCAGAAGTGTAAAATGGGAACCAAAACTCTTCACTTCCTTCTCTGGGCTGCACTGTCTGAGTGTGCTGTGCTGCACACCCCACACAGAGGCCTTGGAGAGGTTCAGATAAGGGACAGTGAGTGAAATCCAGACACGGGGACATTTTTAATTTCTATTTTTAAAATACCTGCAAAAAATCAATTTTAGCTCTAGGTCAGTATTTCTGCCTGACCGCTTTAAGAAACAGAGATGAGAAAACCAACAAGTTCACTTTTGGTGGAGAAGATATATCGCGATGACTATTTATCATGCCTGAGAAAAATCAGAGTTAATGTGGCCACGTAATTTTAATTTATTCTTTGTGGCAAATGAAGAATTGTATGCAGTGAAAAAGCCATCATATGAATACATGTAGATACGTCATATTTTTGGTAAAATATAAAAATCACAAAAACTGCCCCCAAAATCAATGTTGGTAAAATAAAGTGATTACTTCTTTGTCCTCATGGTTAAAAAGAGGAGATAGACTGGGGGGAAGAGGGGGGGCGGGGGTAGAATAGATTCCTATGATATTAAAGCCCTCAAAGTTCTTTTAAAAAAATTCAGACTATGAGCCAAAGTAACTAACAAACTTTCAGTATATAGTGAAACTATTTATTTTAATCACATCGCTGGTAGTTTCTTTCTAACCTGGAAATGGCAGTCTACCATAAGGTTTCTGTAGGAAGAAAACCACATATCAAGTGATCTGAGTCATCTTCAGATTTCAATCATCTTCCCACAACACTTTGATTTAGAAATTAAACATAACCTTCAGTTATGTGTTTTGATCTTAGAGTGAAACTGCCATGCCACATTAAAAGATGTGGGAAGAAATTAATTCTCTCCTGCTAAACTTATCTTTGCAAAGCGTGTATTTTGCTATAATAAGCACAATGCAGGCACTTAAATAAAAACAGTCTATGAATAATGATAAAATGTTAAAATATGTGATATCAATTTGCAGAAAAATAATTCTGGTTTTCTTTTACTTGTATTGGCAAAAAAACTTTTTCATTCACTCACATTTTTACTGACACCAGCTAGCATCTTCATATAATGTTTTGTAAAAACTCAAGGCTGAGAACCAAACACACTGTATCACAAAAGAAATTATACTGTTAAGTAAACACAGGCTGGAAACTTATTACGGGACAAAAAGGATTATAAATCCCAGTTGCTGCAAGTCTGGTATGACTGATTTAAACAATTAAATGATTCATTATTACTTGAAGTGGAAAATGTGGCTCATTTTGGTGCAACTAGATACATTTAACTTTCTACTTTATGATATGTTTGAAAGACATATGAGACATCTAATTATATTGTGGTTAAAAGGAACAAGTAGAACTTTTACTCTTTTTTTCCTTAAGAGGTATTCTGAACTTTAAAAGATATAATTATTATTGTTCTTATTGCTCCTTGCCTGTGTGATGTCTTATGAGTTGGGTAATATTTCTTTGGTCTTGAAAGTCACTCCATATCTGTCTAGGCTTACCACGTATCCTACAGAATGTTGCATTACCCTAGATGAGTTCATTTTAAAGACACATAGCCAAGACTCATCCTCTAATGGGTAATAAAAGAACAGCCATTTATCTGCTGGATAAATACCATTGTGCCAAATAGCTATTTTCTCTATCCCACTTTAGAGCCAATATGATGAATTCTGAGTCATCTTCAAGTTTCAGTGTAATATCACAAATGCAAATAATAAATAATGTTGATAATCTTTCCTGCCATGCTCCTTCCTACCGCCTGCCAACTACTTCCTACCACAGGGCCTTTGCATATACAATTCCCTCTGCTGGGATGCTCCTCAGTCCCCTCTGTACCTCCACAACTTTCTCTGCCTTTCTGTCTCACCTCCTCAGAAAGTTCTCTGTGCTCTCCCGATCACATCAAATTCCCTTAAAAGGACTCACAGCACTACGTCTTCCTTTGTAGCACTTGTCACAATTGAAATTGCATTTCTTCCTCAACATCTGTGGCCAGGTACGTTTTGTCTCACTTTTGTATTCCCAGTCACTACCCCAGTGCCAGGCAGACAGTAGGATTATACTATTAGTTGATTAATAAATTAATTTAAGTTTTAATCTCTCGGGTATTTTCTGCAGTCACTATTTTTTTTTTAATTCTCATCCAAGGATATGTTTTTAAAAAAATCAATTTTAGAAAGAGAAACAGTGATGTGAAAAACATCGATCGCCGCTCACCCTCCCCCCCACCTCCACGCCCTAACCAAGGATTGCACCCAGGTATGTGTCCTGACCAGGAATCAAACCTGCCACCTTTAATGTAAGTGACCATGCTCCAACGAACTGAGCTAACCAGCCAGGGCTGTAAGTCACTATTTTTAATGACGTCTACTAAGAACATTTTCATATTTTTGCTTATACAGAAGCAGACTGATAACTGATAACCTGATACTTAATCCTCTGTCATGTTTATATAGCATCTCATATATTGAATAAGAATAATTTAAACGGAGAAGTGGAAGCTGAATGAATTTTGAAATCAGGAAGCTCAGGGTTTGAACTTAAAAGCTGAGTGACTACTAATCCCTGGGAACCCCTGTTTCTGTATCCTACAGAAAGGTGGGAATGCAGCTCTTCGTTTGCAGGATGGTTATGTTCACTACACTGGTGCTATAGGTGAGTGCTGGGTACAGAGCAGGCTGGGGCCCTAGCCTACTATTGTAAGGCTGCTTCCATTTTGAAATATAAATTCAGTCCCATCGCACAGTAAGGCTGCCAAGTGACCCTTCTGTACACCAGGAAGACCTCACTTTGCAGAGCTAACGATGAAAATCTGCTAACAGGCAATGCTTCATTTACCCATTAACAATAATCACTATATGAGGACGAAATTCACAGGGTTACAAAAATTAAGAAGTTTCTCTTCAGTATCAGTCATGGAAGAGCTTCAGGCTGCAAAAGTAGAAATAACTAGGGAAATATATCAATTTTCCCAATGACCATGGCTGCTGAAAACTCCACATTAATGCTTCTAGTCCTACTTTAATATCTTTCCCCAAGGACAAAAGGAGATGAAATGTATGTCAGAAATATAATAAGGCTAAAAAGGAACTCGTTTTGAAAACCCCTGCAATTAATTTAATAAGCGGGCCTAACCTGCCATTAACACTGACATGAATCATTTTATTTACACAGCGCTAGAAGGTAGGGGACACATACCTTTACACAACTGCATTGCACTGTATACAATTTAATAAACAGGAGGGAGGCCCTGCCACGGTTATCCGTGATGTATTTTGTCTTGGATTTTTTTTCCACACTGCAGCTTACATAGCATCTCCATTTTCCAAGCCAAAATAAACTCCAAATGGTTTCAAATATGTCAAGAGCCCCGTGCTATTCAACCACACCACAGTTTTTTAGTTTTCCCACATCATCTTAAGTAATTAATTCGGGGTTTTAGCATGTCTTTGATTTCCTAATTTTTCTTTCAAAGGCCACGTAGTGATGTGGCAGGGCTTGCCACAAAGGTGCATTCAACACCGTCCTCATCACAAAGCAAGAGCTACTGGTTAGCATCCCAGAACGTGTTCTGCGCCCCAGCTGTGGCCGCTCAATGAGCACATGCAGCTGGATTTGTTGTTGCTGCTATTGAACAAAGCAAGTGGAGCACGGTGCGGCACCGATATCAGTGACAAGAAATTGCCAGCCTTCAAAGCAAGCTAGGCTTTCAGTGGGCGACGTTGCTATTATACATGCTCATCTTATTATGACAAAAATCTGAATTCCCAGGCATCTCTTGATCTTGTCAGAAAAAATCTTATGCTCATTATTTTCTTAATCTTTCTTTAATATATCATATTTCATTATTAAAACGGAGGTACTGTACAAATTTTTCTCTCTCGAAACTCTGTATGTATTGGGCACCCCTTTCAGCCTTACTGATACATTTGTGTGGGCGTGTGTGGGTGTGTGCAGAGAGAGCATTTTCCGCAAAAGTACAGCAAATGGAAAAAGAAACACATTTTAGTTTTTCATAATGTGTACATAAAACAGTAAGAATAGAGTTTAAGACACCTGAGTAGTCCTGAGTATTATCACCAGTAAATAATCACATGATTGCGTTTGTGATATGGTTAAAAGGACAGCCTAAGTAAAGGCTTTGTTTTATAAGGTATTAAAATATTATGTTAAATGATTGAAAACTTATGTACTTGAAAATAATTTGCCTGTTATTTGTCTCCCCAATTTATTTAACATTTAAAGACGACTTGAAACGAGAAGAAACACAATTCCCCTGCCAATATTTTGTTAGACCTTATGGATAATATGCTTGAAAAATCACCTGCTATTTACACTGAATGTCACTTATTTATGTCTCTAGTTAAACTTCAGAAATTTAGAAAGTTTACAGAAGAACCTTCCATGCTAATATCTATAATATTCAAAAATGCCATAATTCTACCTCACAAAATACAGGTATTGCTATGGTATATGGTTCAACATGAAACCCAGTGATTCATCAATTTTTCTATTTCTTTTCCTCTCTTTTATAGCATCCTAATCAACCTAATTAAGGCTTTGTTCATCTGAAACCTCTGACGGCAATTTGTTTGACTCTATCCCACTGTGGTCTTCTTATAAGGAGAATTAAATCTGATCTTCTGACAGCAATCATTAAACGATCCCAACTGGCCCCAATTAAGCCACATGGCTCATGGGCTTCCATACAGTCAAGTGCCATGTTCTCAGTTTCATTTACTCATCATTCTTTACCTTGGTTTATTTTCTTAAAGCCAATTAAGTATGCATCTTATCAAGTGGAACTACATTTCCTTGTGCACACTAACTTGGACACAGTGCACGAGTGACTGGACTGTCACACTGAAGTACCACGCAGGACGCCTGAAGCCCTGCTCTCTGGCTGTGGTGCTTATTCACAACACACACACACACACACACACACACACACACACACACACGATGCCACACACACACACACACAACTTCCTGTTTATTTACTGGTGCTGAAACGGACCCAAAATAACAAACATGTTTAAATAGTTCTGGCTAACATAAATCAATAATAACTTTTACCTGACTTCTTTCCAATGATTTTTTGTATTGTATCGGCATTTAATTCAGTGTAACATCCCTTTTTGAATATTTGAAATGATCTCTTTATGACCCTCCAAAAGAGCAGTACCAAAGTTAAGACTTCTGACATTAATCTTTCTTCCCCTCCATTTCTGCTCTAATTTTTTCACATATGCTCCATCGCAAGTTCTGTAATGATGTTCCCAGGCCTTCCTCTGAGCGAAGGTAGCCTCAGGACTTAGAGCTCATTGATTGTGTGCCACTCCTGGGAAATGGCTGATTAAAAACCGCCTCACGAGGAGGAGTGGCTCCTATTCACATCCGGCACGTCTTATTTTAAACTCCCACACCTGCGTGGAGATTGGAACCCCAGCTCTAGCTTTGGAGAACCACAGTTCATGGAGTCCTTCCCCTTGGTCCAGGCAGAAACATAGCTAAACAAATCCCGATGTGACTGCTGTGTGAAGGCCTTAATCAATTACCCCGACTACTTCTCTGTGAATCAAAACAAACGCACTGCATCTTTTATATCTATTCTAATTATAGCTATCACTGATCATCTGCTGGTATCTGATGCAGGCTATCTATCACAGTTCTTAGAGCAGACGGATCAGAACATATCTGTTCATCTTAATCCTACATTAAAAACTGACATGAAGATAGAGAGCTCGAATGGATGCTGTGCATCCTATAGGATAATAACCTGGATGGAATATGTAATTCTTATTATTTGACCAACAGATATAATTGCAAAGAAAAAAATACAATGGAATCTTTAGCTTGCTGATATTTGGGACACCTAGAAAATACAGTATTTGCATTTTCGTTATGAGAACTAAACGTATACACGATCATCTCAGCAAGTAATTGTTCTCCTCAATGGAGGAAAATTCAAAATAGTTATTACAAAAGGCTGATGACTTAGAAAATACTTACCAACCTCACAACGAACTGACTTTTAAAAATGTATAATAAAGGGACTAAAATTTTAGTAAAGCAAAACAGACGCTGGGGTGTTGTATGATGAAATATTTCTCACTGTATTATTGTAATCTCCAATAAGATTTGATGTTAATTTTAGAGCATGCTTCTGCTAAAAAGGGCAAACCCTGCAACAGATTTAGTACAAAGAAGCTGAAAATATCCTGTGGGAAAAAAAATCTGTCGTGAAATCAGCCAGCCCCAATCCTGCCATTACTCAGCACTGCAGCGACGTGCGGATGTTTGTAGTGGTTTGAGGAACCAGCAGGGGTGGAAACTCTACATACTCGACTCCAACATGATTGCAATTGAACCTCATCAAAGTAAGAGCTCATAATTTGTCACAGAAAACAGCCAATTAACATATGTTAGAAAAAGGCTTCATAAAGATAATATATGATTAAAGACCTAGTGCAGCTGTTGGAAATCAAAACTATGCATTTAAAAGAGAAATCTCAGTCTGAGCTTCCGTATGGTTAAACTGATAATGGCTACTATGATTTTTTTTTTAAGTAGAAAAATATAATTACAGTGCGTCTCATAAGTTTGGGGTTATGGCAAAGGAGAACCGGGTAGTGTGGCACTATTTACTATGTCTTACTTGGTTCTATAAATAGTTGAAGCCCTTGCCAAAACTCTGTAGTTGCTTTGTTATAGAGCTATTTTAAAACACAGACCTTCATTGTGAGCTGAATGGCCTTCAGGATGCACTTTGTAGTTGTAGCATTCCTCTCAAAACGATATCCTCCCTTTATCTGTGCATAACTCCAGGACAAGAGGATTCCACACGACTGCCCCGGTCACAGTCAAACACGCCCGGGTTGTGTAACACATGGTTTTAATACTTGAGAACTTTTGTCAGCGTTGGTGCTGAGGGTGAGAGTTAAATGTCAGAAATGAGATTAAGGTGCATGTATGCGGTGCAGATCCTCTAACAGGACACAATGCAGGCTACCTGCCCCAGCTCTGGAACCAATGAACTACATGTAACTATATGTGTTTGGTGTATTTGCATCACAGGTTTTAAATGTAAGCTTCATCTTGAACCATGTAGGCAAGCAAATCCTGTCTAAGTTGACTTCACTGGAGACCACGAGCTGAAATCACGAAGCTTAACATTACAGCGAACAAGGTAAAAGCTTGATCATTAGTCACAGAGACATAAAGGTGTCCCTCCCTGATAGGAGGTGCCAGGGACAACACTGTGAACAGATCAGAGGGCCTGGTCTGCACGAAACACGTTTTAAAGAGGCAACAGACAAGCGCACCAATAGGATGATTCAGAGGACTGCTGTAAAGCAAATACCACAGCAGAATGGGCTAGGGAGTAACTGAACAGGCCAGGGCGGAGGTGGACAGTGGTGTCAAGGGAGGTTATTTGAGAAGATGACATGTGAGGAGAGACCTAAACCATGAATGGAGCCAGACAGTATTAGCAGGATAACTACTCCAGCACTCAGCCACTGGTGGTACAAACTTGGCTAATTCACAATTTCCTAAACCTCAGTTTCCTCATCTATAGAATGGGAATAATAATACATATATTCTGTGATGGGGTTGTGAAGCTCAAATAAAAAACAGAGCCACATTCATCTGTAAAAATTCAGTTGGACACAATTCAATTTCATAAATTTACTGTGATGACTTGTCTCCTTTACTTCAGTATTATATAATTTTATAAAAGTTACAAATACTTTAAAGCACTGAGTATAATATAATGAGTATATAATAATGCAAAAGGTTTCTAAATTGATATTAATTCAATCCAAAGGTGTGTCTTCCCTGAAAATGTGGACTATTTCATAAAAGCCATGCCCACTAGTTGAAATAAGTTCATTTTGCAATGCTAAATGTAGACAGCACCATGAGTAATCTGACAAATACAAATTTTCTACAAATGTAAAATATAGAATATTTTTTAAATCATTCCTTTTATCTCTTAGAAATAAACAATTTTACAATATTATTAATACAACTGAGTCACTGGATTAGGTTGATTTATTTCCTCTCTCATAGGGCTCAACTCCCAAGCAATCAGCACAGTTTTGATTAAGATTTCAGCGATATTTGAAAATCCCAGTGTCTCACTATATGGGAAATATTCACATATCTTTGGACATACCCATCTAATGAGAGTAAGCTAT
Source organism: Myotis davidii (assembly GCF_000327345.1). NCBI lineage: Eukaryota > Metazoa > Chordata > Mammalia > Chiroptera > Vespertilionidae > Myotis > Myotis davidii. Next base: position 11,586,518 of record NW_006299705.1, read on the forward strand.
ATAGCCTCAAGCCAAACAGATTAATTTCCAACTCAGAATGAACAGACAAATTGAATCATCTAGTATTTTTTAAATTAAGGCATTTTTAAGAAAAAAATACAAAATTTAAGAATTATGATTATTTATGTAGGAAATTAGAGTACAGGACAATAGACACGTTAATTTTAAATGTAAAATAGAAATGTCCAATTAAAAACTAGTATTTTAAGGGGAAGGGTCAAAATTTCCTATGCAATATAACTTAATTTAAGATATAATGGGTATACATTTTCAATTCTCACTTCCCTGCCATTTGGGGGCGGGGGGAATGGTATAAATTTGACCATTTATTCCATTGTTTTCTTTTTATTTCGTATTTGGTGAACATAATTCATCAGTTTTAAACTAATCTGTATAGTTTACAAAACCTAAATTTACAAATCTATTTTCATTTGCAATTGACCAAAATGCCCTTAAAAAAGAACCATACATTTGAAATATATAAAAAAAAATCAAAACTATCTTCTCTCCTTTCCGAAATGAATCATGATACAGATATTAATTCTAATAAAAACCAACATAGTGCCCTAGCCGGTTTGGCTCAGTGGATAGAGCGTCGGCCTGCGGACTGAAGGGTCCCAGGTTCCATTCCGGCCAAGGGCACATGCCTGGGTTGGGGCTCAATCCCCAGTAGGGGGTATGCAGGCGGCAGCCGATCAATGATTCTCATCATTGATGTCTATCTCTCTATCCCTCTTCCTTCCTCTCTAAAATCAATAAAAATGTATTAAAAATTAAAAAAACAACAACGTAGTGTTTGGTTTTGTTCTCAATGCTAACCACTATTTAACATTGCAAACTCACTTCCCTCCCTCCCTATCCTGAAAAATGACCTATGGAAGACGAGTCCTTTCCCCTGCCAAACCCTAGCCATAACTGCATACAGAGCAGGCATGGAAATACAGGTTTCTTCTATTTGTAGCATTCCACACTCCTTTTTTTTTTTTTCATTTCATCACCTTTCTTTATCTCTTTCTCCACATGTTTAGAACTGAGGGGATATGGAAAGTGAAACTGTCAAAGAGCTAGGAATAGAGGTGTTTTCAGACGAACAGGTTTCCTCCATTCGATCCAGGCAGGGCAGCGCAAGCCTGCAAGCTGCGGTGGTGCCTGGGCTGAAGGCCTGGAGGAAGCCTCCTTATCTCGGCGTGTCTACACATTCTGCTCCTGGCTGCTTTCAAGGGCAGCCCAAGTCATCCTTGCAGATTCCACTGCATGGAAAGTATGACAGTCCTTCCTTCCCCTGGAAAAAAGACCGTGCTACTACAGATCAGAAAATGCTGAAATGGGCAGTTTTCTATCCTGATTCTCTGAAACCTACTGTCTAAAGAGAAAGCACCCATCGGGAGAAGCAAGCTCGTGACTCTCTTGAGAAATGGGGAAGTGGATGCCAAAGATCACTTGTTCCTAAGGATGCTAACAAGCTAGGCCGCAAATAAATAAATAGATAAATAAATAAATAAATGAATGAATGAATAAAGGGTGCGAGGCAGGAAATAAAAAATAAAATAAAATTAGGAAAATGGGTTTCTTTGCTACAGGACTTTTCATACTCTTCAATATGCAAGTTTCCAGCACCTGGAGTATTTCCAAATTTATCTGGAATATCCTTTGGGAAATGCGAGCTTTAAAGAAAGGAACAAGTTTCCTCCCTCTGAAGACTACACTGCACTGTTGAAGTGGCCCGAACCAACACTTCAGCCCAACGCCTGGCTCCGGGAAAACATAATCGTATTGTTGAATAATTGATCAAACAATGAAAAAGTATTCTTTTGGCTTTACAAAGAGACACACACACGGTATCAGGTGCAGAAAATTGCTGCTCTTTTGAAGTAAAAATATTAATAAAATATTTAGCATCTGGTGCAATATGTTTCCAGCGCCCAAGGCACCCAGGAGTGTGGAGTGCAGTGGGAAGGAAGCTCTTCGGAATCAGGCTCTTGGTTGGGTTCTGCCACCCGCGGGCTGCATGTCGTTGTGCCCGTCAACTCCTTTGAGTCTCATTTTCCTCAGAGTTTTAAAGGGGGTTTGGTCCAGTTTCTAAAGGGCCTTTTCAAGTTCCTAAGTGGTACAAAGTCGATCAAGGTGTAAGACAAAATGAGATCAGAATGCTCCTCCAGGATGCAGTCCTAGGAAAACAGTATTTTTTGCATTGAAGAGCTGTTCCACTCCAGCTTCAAGCAATAGAAGCAGTTAAGACCAAGGTTAACTTTGGGCTACTAATCATATTTAGAATTTTAATGAATAATAGCTACAGATTGTAAAATACTGTGGCATTAAAAGCTTTACATATATTAACTCTAATCCTCAATAGCAGTTTATGAGGAAGGCACTGTTACCACTTCCATTTTACAGAAAAGGACAGAGAGGTGAAGTCACATGCCCAGGGTCACACAGCTCATGTCAGAGCTATAATTTTAACTCCTATAAGTCCAGTCCCAGACTTGTATTTGAACCATATGTTCTGCTGCTTCTCTACGCTTCAAGGTAATATTCAAAAGAGGACTTTCAAGTTAAAATTCTATGCAGAAAATGTAATGTTCAGAGGGAGTTAGAGGGATCTAAGAAGTACTTTTAAAGTTGGTGTTCTTTAATTCATCTAATAGTCTCTTATTCTTGATGGCAAAAGGAGTTTACTTCTCTGTGCTACTAGGAGAATACAATGAAACATGAGTTAGACATTAGTCATCAGAATATCAGAATTTATGGTCTGATCACCACCGGCAGTCTGCCCTCCAGACTTCTGCAAAGAAATGTGGTTGTGCATAAGGAAAACCAGGGGAATGTGTGCGAATCAACGCATCTACATTACAACCCTGGGGAAAAATACCATCAAGACAGGTGTCTTCCTGAGGATGAGTCAGGAGAGTCATCTTCATTTCTGATGAAGATGAGATTACACAGCATTTACAGCTATCTTATTTCCAGCTCGAGGCAGTCTTCTGGCTCTCCTTCCAAGTGCCCTGGGTGGGTTCCTAACCCAGACCTCCTCAACCCTGGTGTTACCCTGGTCATCACCTCCCCACCCCCTTTCGATTCCTCCTCTTTCTCTTCCTTCCCCTTCATCTCCTCAAATTATGCTCCACTACAATATTCTTCTATATGCAGTGGAATTCCCACTTTAGAATTTAATACATTTACCTACTTCTTTAGAATTCTTTGTGTTTGAGACCTCTGGGTAAATTGTGCAATTCAAGCTCTTTAAATATATTATTTTAGAAGTAATTTTATGGCTATCAGCTTTATACGACACACACCTAGTAAAATGTACTAATTAATTATATAAAAACAGTTGACATAATCGGCAATACACGTATTTATAATTGTTGAAGAAAAATCACAGTTTGGTGTATTATAGACGATCACACCGGTTCTTTCACAATGTATGGTGCAGCCTCACTCTAGCAGAAACTACAGAGTGTGAGGAAGTAATAGGTGATATATTTTAAGCATATGTCAGACTTTTCTCCTACATCCACAGGCAGAACACTGTGGTACAGATGTAGGTATATATATACTCATTTGTGTATTTATATATGTTATTGTGCCAGTTGATGAGCACACAGTGGGATGGAGCCATCCAACAATTCAATAATCAACAATGGCACATTATACCCAAGCCTGAATTGAATTTGAGATGCTGGGCAGCTCACTGTACAAAGTGAAAGCTCAAAATGGCCGCTTCTGTAGTCTATGCACTTTAGGAGGATTTTTGACGAAGAGGAAATCTCTAAAATTTTTTTTAATTCAGTAAGAAAGTACCTGTTGGCAATACTGCCTTTCAGTGAAGAAACTCCGGGAACCATTTTTATATCAATGTCACTCTTGCCTGTCCGTGGATCAGGTAATTAGAGTTCTGAGGAATGTAAAGGCTAACATTACTTTTAGATGCTAGAAAAGTGGGCATTACCATCAACTAATACACAGTCGAAACACCTAGTCATTATTTAGCCACATTCCTGAAATTCTAAAATTCAAAATTATATTAAAATGTTCTTTTATATTTTATGAACTAGAAAACAATGACTGTAGCATAGTCAATATTAAGGTTTTTTGGAAAACTGATTAAGGTGAACATTTAATAAATTTCTCCCTAAACTTATTATGGAAAATTTTAGGATGAGCTTAGAAATTTCACTTGCCTTAAGCTGGATCTTTATGAGATCCATTAAAAAATTTATCTAGGCTAGCCCTAGCTGGTTTGGCTCAGTGGATAGAGCGTCAGCATGAGGACCAAAGGGTCCGGGGTTCGATTCCGGCCAAGGGCACATATCTCGGTTGCAGGCTCCTCCCCAGACCAGACCCTGGTCAGGGCTTGTGCAGGAGCCAACCAATCAATGTGTTTCTCTCACATCGAT
>NW_006299705.1:11590985-11596041 GCF_000327345.1 Myotis davidii
TATCCTTGGGTGAGGATCAACCAAAAAGAAAGAAAGAAAGAAAAAAAATTGTTCTAGGGTAGAGGGGAGCAAAGAGGGAAAAAGGGGGCATCTGTAATACTCTCAATAATAAAATACATTTTTAACATTTATCTAAATTTTGCCATGTTAAAAAAGAGCAAAACAATTTTTTTAAATACATCGCTATATTTTCATTCAGCCACAGTGAGAGTAGAAATACCCGATAGTAACACTGGCAGAGGCATCCAAGGTCAGATCATTTTCCCTCCTTCAGATAATGCCATACACAAATTATTTCACAAAGATTCCACCTCTCCTATTTTTAAGGCCTTCCGGAAAAGGAGCAACATAACCTTCCTCAATAACCTATTTTGATATTTCACAACTCTCACTCTCAGGAAATTCTTACTTATAGCTAATCCCTCATGGAATACTTTATGTCCAGTCCTCTTGTTCTAGCCTTGTGCAGAGAACAACATTTGGTGAGCATGGCCTCATTTCATGCACTTGAAGACTGTGTATTGAATGATACCTATTTTTGTTATCTTTTACTTGCTTTCCTTTCTATTTTTCCCCCATCTTTACTTTAAGTCATATCTGCCATTAGCACTGGAGTCTCAAAATATACACATAATACTTTAAAAAGTCTCCTTGGTCTACTTCTAGCAAGTATATTTTTGAATTATCTACACATTGCATAAATTTTACAAACGTTTACGTTCTCATTTATTTCAATTTTGCATTTTCCCCTTGTCAGATTTGTTTCCAGCCCCTCTTCTGCTTTGTATTTAAAGCCTTTGTTCCTCCTTGGCTTCATGATCGCTGACCACTTCTCCAGGTTACCAAGGTCATGCTGAGTTCTGATGCTGTCTTTCAAGGCCCAGGCATTCCACACGCTCTTTACACAAGACTCCTTGGCATTTTGAAATTTAATGAATAAATTACTCATTTCACTATTCCTTCAGCTACCATTCTAATCAGTGTGGTTTAGAAGATATTTTCCTAATTTATGAATGAGGACATCTTATAGCACAAAATCCTAAGCCTTGAAAGGTTGATATTATACCTTCTTCTCCATCACACTCCACAGTAAGGGTTTAAGTATTTTCATAGGATCAGTTTTTAATGATGCTATATCACTGTATAATTGTATAATGTGATTTTTCTTTGGGTATGTTTAAGTTTGTATATAAGACAGTTACTAATTGGGGTTCCCTGGATTATGCTTCATTTCCTTTAAAAATTTTATTACTGATAGCCACCTTCTAGTCTTTGTTCAAAAATTCTAGTGATAGTGGTAACATTAAATGAATATGTCCCAGAAATATTATTTCAATTGGATCTTATACCTGGATAAATTTGTGCTATCACGATTATACTTCATATTATATTTCTGTTCATAAAAAAAAATCAAGACACAGAAAGAAAAAAAAAAAAACAGAACATGCCCTACTTTACACTGCAGATAAGCAGCAAAACTAGGTTTTGAGATAAGGGAACTTGACTCCATATTTCAAACTCTTATTTCTCTACTATACTGCTGCATGTGTTAGGAGGCCTGACAAAACTCTAAGGAAATGTGTTCATTTTCATCATCTAGTTTTTAAATTTGTGTCAAAGTCCTAAGTCAGCTGGTAGTGAAATATATCAAATTCAATACATCTATGATATGAGCTTCTATGTAAAAATAAACCTAAAAGTTTTATTCTCACTAGAAAAGGATGTTTCATGTTGTTTGGCTTTTCCACTACATCCTTTGAAAATTGGCTTAAAATATGTTGCTATTTATAGCTTACATATAATACATTAAAAATGCTTAGTAACTTTCACCTCTGATTTAAATTTTATTTCTTAATGTACTTCTATTTACAATTATCTCAAGGACAACTCTTTTCCCTATGGCTACGACTTTAAGTAGTGTTGTAAGCTACATCAACCATCTACCTATAATTTATAGCTAGGGATAAGATACCTCTAATTTTCCATTTGGAGTAAGCCTAGTATTATAAACATAAGGAATTTTTATTATGTAGATCAGCTTGACAATGAATTAAAAATTGATGTTGCTAACGGTTACATTTACAGGTGAACTGATGAGAAATGCAGTATGCTCTAATTTACTGAACATGCCTTACCTAATAAATTTCTATGTCCTTCTTATCACATATTTCTTAAGGGTTTTATGTGTGAAAATAATTCACCTCAGGCACTTATAATGACCCATTAATTGGAAGCAGCTTTCTAATACTCTACATTCACATACATACATGTGATTTTCAAAAATGTTAATGATCAATGAACAGTGAATTAGCTTTAATTCCAGAAATTAACTAATTTGGGCTGCTTATAAAGTTTAAACTAGAATGTGTATTACAATAATGAACACTGAACCAGAATTGTCATATCCTCCAGTGTCAATGGTACGTATAAATGCTGTTGTTAACAGCTGGTTCAAATTGTAAAAGATCCCAGAAACAATTCAGGAAGAAATAGTTTTTTAAAAACATGGATCCATATTATGGGGGAAAATGCTCTTCCTTTATAGTCATTGTTCATTTCCTGTATTGAAAGATGATGTAAAAGCAACTCTAAGAAAGTTTGAACTCTTAAAAGGCTTTTTACTAAGCCCAACCTCCATTATGTGCAATGTCTTTATTGCAAGCATTTCAGTACATATTATTACTAAATATGAGATACAATGGCAGTAGAATGTTTTTATAAGACTTTACTACTTGTCATGATCTTTGCTATTCATTTACCTGAATTTTCTATGCACTTCAGCTCTCTTATGTGACCAGCTCAGCTGAAGTAGAAAACAAGCAATGATGCACCTGAATCTTTTACTGCGAAATCTAAGTTGTGATAAAAATCCATGTTTTATCTTATGAAACCTAAATAGTAATAGTAATTATGAAACTAAAGGTATGTAGAGCATAATAAAAATTTTCCTTCAGCACCCGAGTTTTCAACCTGCATCTCTCTATATGCTTTCTGCTTTTTAGAACTTTTTGTTATGAGTAGTATGATGAAATCTGACCACAAATTTATGCCTAGGGTAAAAATAAAATTGACTTCAACCCTTTGTGAATGTGCTACCAAATATATAGCAGTCTCCCATAATGACAGAAAAATGACAGCAACAATGTGTGGGGGTGGACTGTCATTTGAGAGAGCAAAAGGAAACAGAAAATCATTAAGGGATGATTTAAAACTGTTTTTGTTAGGATAAAAGAAAATTAAGTGGTAAAGTTCCAAAGAGAATTCTCTTTGTGCTTAACATGGTAGAAATATCATTCAAATAGTTTATCCCTGCAAGGAGATTACCTGCAATGCTGCCAAGGTCACTGCCAAATTGTATTAATGGCCATGTCCCGTAGATGTCAGTCACATGAGTTAGAGCTGCCTTCTTCTTCCTTTTCTACTGCATAATGACCTACCTCTAAATGCACGCTGACAAATTGAGGTGAGTGAATATGTTTTTCCAAAATATGGATGGAAGAGTTCCAACCCACCACTCTTCTATTTTAATTGTACCAAACATGTGGAATGTAAAGTCTGGCAAAGAAGAGGTTTTAAATATTCTATTCTGAAAATTGAACTGGTTTTGAAAATGGCACTTTGAATCTTACAGGGAATTATTTGTGGCTGCATTGTGAATTTTCTTTCAAGTGCACCTTTGCTTACATTGCTGCAAAAGCACAAAATATTTTTTTAAATGTAGAAACAACATTTTTTTAAGTCTAGAAAATGTCATTGGAACACAGAGTTAGTGATAAAATGATTTAGTATTCAATAGTTAAGCTCTCTTGCAGATTTTTAATTGCCATTTGTCAATATTATTCATCATTTACAGGAGAAAAGTGATAGTCTAGGCATATTGGCTTCTGAACATACATTTACTGACTAGAGTGTAGCAGACATATTTATGTATGTAGAGTAAAAATAGATTAGCACATCTCCTTTACAGGGCTTATATTTAAGTAGAATCAATCACACCCTCAAAGAATAAATGATATTCTAGTATGTTATAATAAGATTTGCCCATAAGAGATATCTTTATTAAAAATTTACCACTTTAGTCCTAGAATACCAATTTAGTCCTGGTCTTGAGATTAGCAATATATTAAAAATATCTGGGGAATTAGCAATTTCGATTCTCAATTTGATACTAGAACTTGGTGATGATTTCTTTGTTTCCCTTATCTACACTAATTCATCAAAAACATTATTTAAATGATTGGGAAAGAAAGATGATATGAAAAAGCATTCCACTGCTTACATATCAGCTGACCTGAACAATATTTTAAAACTATATATAGAAAAAGATAAAAAGAGCTGAGTATTGTGACAATTCTCTATGCCAACTTCCTCTATTAGCACTTTTCTCTCTTTTTTTTCATTTAGTAACTCATCTATAAAACAATGACATTAAAAAAAGAGAGATAATAATTCCAGGACCTCTAGGTAGAATTTTAATAGGCTTATTAAATGCATAATTAGGAGACTAGATCAGACACCAATCTATAGCTTTCACATAAAACCACTACTTCTATTTTATCTCATTTATAGTTACACAGTTTTTGGTAATGACTTGGATCACAAATGCATTACAAATGAGTTTCTCCAACTGGAAGTTGAATACAAACAACTGTTATTTAAATTACAAAAATCAGATTCAAATATATTGTTTTGTGTCATGTTCTCTTTACTTTATATATATTAGCTAATTTAATCCTCATAACCTTATTGTTTCATTATTATGTCCATTTTACATATGAGAAAATGAGGCAAAGAGGACTTCTCTTGACCAAGATAAATGGTGGCTCTGGGATTAGAACCTACACAATGTGACTCTGCCCTTCACATCAGGCTAAAATGAATCCAACATTTTAATAAAAAATGATGGCTACTTTGATTGCTTTAAGAACACAACATATGAATGACAATTGCCAAAATAGATGAGAGAATGGAGAAATTTATAGTTGGAGCAAATATAGAAGCCCATTGCTCTTCAGGGCCACATAATGCCCAGAATTAGAAAAAAAAAAAAAAAATA
>NW_006299705.1:11596060-11629541 GCF_000327345.1 Myotis davidii
CCTGCTTAGGCCCGATCCCACAGGGATCCCTCTCGTAATCTGGGACCTCCGGCTCCTAACCACTCACCTATCTGCCTGCCTGGTTGCCCCTCACTTCCCTCTCCAGTCAGCCTGGTTGCCCCTAACTGCCCTCCTTTACTGGTCCCATTGCCCCTAACTGCTCTCCCCTGCTGGCCTGGTTTCCCCTAACTGCCCTCCCCTGCTGGCCTTGTTGCCCCCAACTGCCCTCCTCTGCAGGCCTGGTTGCCTCCAACTGCCCTCCCCTGGAGGCCTGGTCCCCCCTAACTGTGGCAGCCATCTTGTGTCCACATGGGGGTGGCCATCTTGTGTGTTGAAGTGATGGTCAATTTGCATATCACTCTTTTATTAGATAGGATAATTAAATTTTAAGTGAAGAATCGATATTTTTAATGAACTTGGCTATATTTCATTATTAGAATAATGGCAAGGTTTTGCTTTATCTTCCAGTAAACACACATTTCAATCAATCAACCTGACTTAAAAGTATTGGATATAGATTTAGTGGATTTACTCAGCTTTGGATAATTTTTCTACTAACTTTTAGCTTCTACATGCTAACTCTATAAGCCACCAATGTTAATAATTTCACATTCTGGTTGACCAGCTAGCTATCTTAAGGTGTAAACATTCAGTATTTACTAATGTACTCTTCTCTATCTTTATGTTTTTAAATTAAAATAATTTATGTATTTATAATCATGTGAATAGACAATAATATTTATCCTAGGTACTTGAAATCTTAAAATCTTTTCAGCATCTCACAAAACAACACTAAAACATTCTAATTGAACTAAAATGTACTGGGATAATTATTGCTTGAAGCTATATAATGCAATCAATACAAGCAAATTCAATCCATAAGTGCTTTAGATGTCATATTACAGATCTCCTTGACTTATCATGGAGTTACATCCTGATCAACCCATCGTAAATTAAAAATATGTTAAGGTCAAAATGCATTTAATATGTGCTCAGAACATAACCTACTGAACATCAGAGCTTAGCCTACCTTGAACATGCTTAGAACACTTACATTAGCCTATTGTTGGGCAAAAGCATCTAACACAATGAATACACTATAGAGTATCTGTTGTTTACCTTCATGATCACATGTTTAACTGGGAGCTGTGGATGGCTACCCTTCCTCAGCATAATGAAAGAGCCGAGCTTGTCACGAGGCCATGAAAAGATCAAAATTCAAAATTCTAAATACAGTTTCTACTGAATGTGTATCACTTTCACACCACTGTGAAGCCAAAAATTGTAAGTTGAACTATCCTAAGTCAGGGATCATCTGCTAAATAAACTATCAAACTGGATTTGTATTTTAGGTTGCAATGTTTCCATAAGGACAAATGATAATTTACATGACCAAAAGTGGTTGTGTATGGAAATAATTTTCACACAATTTTCTAAATCTCTTAGTACTATAATGACAAACAAAAAGTGATTAGTATCTTCTTAGATATAACAAGATTAAAATTTTTAGAACTCTATGTTAAAATGTGTTCAAATTCATTACAACTAGTCAAATTTATATTTAAAAATCACACCCATTTACTATGTATTTTAAATCTGTTCTAAATAATTTAAAAAGTAAATTTAAAGCTATTTCTATTAATAAATATAAGGAAAAACATATTTAAACATACCAGTAGTAGAGAAAGTTGAGATGAAGAAAATGCATGAAACATAATGAAAAAAGGTATTCAGAATCATTTTCTAAAATAAATTCCTGTAAAAGAACATTCAAGGCAATGTTCAATTTATTTAAGCACTGGTCTTTGGTTGTATTAGCCATCATTTGAAATGAGTGTACCATATAACAAAGCAAAATTTTTGGACATGGATTTTTGTCATAATTATTATATTTTCCAGTGGGAACTAACGTGATACCTATGCTGCTCTTAAGAATGTCGTGTTAAAATGCAGCTCTAGCTAAGATGACCACCGAATGGATGATGAGGTCTTCTGGACTGGATTGTACACAGCCGACTAAGAAATGTTCCATTAGTTACATAATGCCCAGACATTCACTAAATTGAAAACTGCAATAAATCACTATACTTAAATGGCATAGGCAATTAGAAATGGCCTGAATAAATAAAACCTATGCTAAAAAATTACTGTAATATTTAGATAACAATATTATTACAACAGACACACCATGAAGATTGCTAATGAAGAGTAAGTCTATGATTTGACTATCATTCTGTTTTCCTTATACACTAATGCTAACTAGAAGTGGAATAGATAAAAGGCTTGAGCGAGCTTTTGTTAGATGTCTACCTTATAGATTTACAAAAGGTATAAACCCTTTCCCATGTACTTGGTTCTTCATATATTTACATGAATAAGAAGTCAATCTAGTTAGATGCTTATCACAAAACAATAAAATTCCAACTTATATAAATCAATTGAATAAAACTTGAATTCCAACCAGGGCCAATTAGATACACTGTCTTTTAATGACTCATAAATGCGTCTTTCAATAGGAAGAATTTTTGGTTATGATCAACATTGTTCAGCCAATCAGGTATTATAGCAGATCTGGTTCAAAGAGTAATTTGTTAATTGAGACATTGTAAATTCATCAGACAGTATATCCTGAATACAAAGATGAGTAAAACTTAGTATCTGCCATCCAAAGAAGTTAATTTTCACCAAATTGAGAAAGACACTTTAAATATTAATTTTAGTCCAAGGTAGAAATTAATAAACATAAAATAGGTACACATAAAGTCTTCTGAAAGTCAGCTATGGGAAATGATAACTCTAAAAGGAAAGGCCCTATGGTGGAAGTACTTATTTAAATGTTTTTTCTAGGTCTTTGTCATTTGAATTAGGCACAATTATTACCCTTCAGTCACTTGCTTCATTCAGTTCAATTCAACAAACATTTATGGAACATCTATTATGTGTAAAACATTAATTTAAATGAGGGAGGAAACAAAGATACTTAAATATGGTCCAGTCCCCAAGCTCAAGGAGTTTGCAATTTAAACTGAGTTTAGAATAACTTACATCTGTACAGTATTTCCGCTTTACAATGCTATTGTATCCTTATCATTTCATTAAATCCTTGAGAACCATGGTTACTAAAGGCACAAAAGTTGATGATATTTCTATTGTGATAAGAAAAAAGAACTGCAATGAACCATGACTGTCTTCAGTTGGGTCTGTAGGGTTTTACTTTAGTGCTTCTGAGAACACATTCTAATTTTAGTAAGTATGTGACTATACTGACCCATTGTAGAATAGTCTGTGTGTTACTCTATAAAGTGGCTCTACGTGCAGGAAGGGGGATGAGCAGGCAGAGTCGAAAGCGCCCTGCAAGGTTGTCGGCCCCAGTGCTTTCTTTACTGTAGAAGCCTGAAGAACAGACACGAATCTGTAAAGGAGCTTTGGAATTCTTTCTCATATTTATATTTTATTTTTTAATTGCCACAATTAATTTTGGGATTTGAATGAGTCTTGATAAATGCTATTAGCATACCTTGTGAAGCATAAAAATATATATCCCGTATTTAACTTTATTTTCTTAAATAATCTGAAAAATATTTTTATCCTCAAAACAAGTTACTTCACTTTTTAGAAAACACATCAAAGCGTTAAGGACAGTACTATACATCACAATGATACATTTCATTTTAATAATTTTGGATATTTTCTCAACTATTTACAGGTTCTTTTCCTAAAATTCAACTAGTTGAGTTGATAAATCAATAGTAGAATAATTAAAAAAAAAAAAACCCAGTGAGTTAAATAATGGACTTCATGTTGCATGAACTTTCGTTCTTTTTCTCCACATGTCTTGTAAAGTAGTTGAATGTGTGCATCAATTATGGTCCAAGTCTAGGAGGTACACAGAAAAATCTTAAAGGAGTCTTTTTAAAACAACAAAGTTAAAAAAGCACCACTACCAACTCTTCGCGTAAATACATGAATTAATGTTTTTAGACTCATAAAGCCATTCAAGAAAGTACTCTTCTTACTAACTCATTTTAATATGTTTAGGCATTTCTTGATAATAAAATCTATCTTGTGAATATTTACTTCAAATAAACTCAATGCACATATCCCTATTTCTGTACATATGCAAATCACCTCACATCCAGGGCTTAGAAGAGATTCTAACTCAAGTCCTACCCATTTTTTTTTCTCAATTAAAGTCCACTTATGCATAATATCCACCTACAATATGTTCCAGGCCCTTTCCCAGTCACATCAGGGAACCCTACAATGAACAAGACTCCACAAAGATTATAATTCAGAAAGAAGGAAGTGGCAGCATTAATTTGCTCATTTATTTAACAAATAACTATTAACTATATGCCAGGAAGATACTAGATTTTGGACACATGGGCAACAAAACTCAAAGTTGGCCTCGGACATTTTGGAGGAGGGTAGCCCAGAAGAGGTTATTAGAGGCCATGGAAAGCAGCACAGTAGAGCCAATAAAGGTATGAAGTTCAGTGCCCAACTGCCCGAATCCCAGTGCTAGTTTGTCAAATCCTTCTGAGGCACCCTCACCATGCACACGTCCTTGTTAATCCCCTCTGTCCTCTTCTCTAGTTCTTATCCAGTCATCCCTTGGGGGAAACGCTTCCTCAGATGTTCTACATGTTAGCTAACAACGACTAATAAATACTTAGAGTGATGCTTATGATATATTTGCAGTAAGAAACTTAAAAAAGCTATTTTAAAAAGAAATTATAAACTAAGAATACTTGCAATCTTTAAGCACTAACCTTCAAACTCCAATATACATCTAAACATTATGTTGAAAGTTCTCCCAGGAAGGTGGTGGAAAAATATCTGCACTGTGAAGGAACACTGCATACGATCCTGAGGTCTGTACGTGGCAGACTACATTTTGAAACTTAGAAACTGTTTTCGTTATTTCCACAAAAATTCCACCTGCCATGTCAAAGAATGCTTTGGCCAAGCATTACTGGTTAAGGAAGCTTTGAACAATCTAATCCAGTTATTTGTGTTACAACACCCGCATGGCTTCCTACTATTTTTAAAACATTTTATTGTAACTGTACAATGGGTTGTTGTGGGCACAATGTGAGTAGCTAACCATGTGAAAAACTGTTTCCATGTAAAGTAAATCCTGGGTTTTCCAATTTTAAAACAGATTTTGGGGACACAAATCATTTGTGTTGGGGATGTGACTGTGTTATTTGGCACACCACTGTTGGTGTGCTAAACTCTTCTCAAAAGGCAAGACATGTAGCAATAAGACATGGCATATTCAAGCGCTTTCTTTAACATCCAGCTCAAGTGTCTTCTCTGTGAAGGATTTCCGTAATGCTCATTCAGGACCGCATTAGGCCTTTTATTTCCTGTGTTATCAAAGAGTGTAGAACCAGCATGCAAGAAAAATAAAAAAGCATGTTGTTGAGCACAAAAATGTTCCTCTGTTAAGTAATTGAAGAATGAAGTATTCTATAATAGAAAAAAAAAAAGCATTCCTTTTTTTCACAGCCCTACAGAATATTCCAGTTTGGTTCATAGCTCAGAGAATACTAAATATCCAGTGCTACCTCATCCTGAGAGATGCCAATGACTTGGAAACTAGACAATACAATTAACTGTCCAAGTTGGAAAGTTGCTGTGGAGGATAAGAACTTCTTTTTGCAATTATGACAAAGATGTAACACTAATGGCTACAAAGTCACCAGCTGAAAATATATGTGCTCATCTAGGAGCAAATCCAAAAATTTGATAAATTTTTTTGGTAAGACTGAATTCCATAGTGTTCAACAAAAAGTATACTTTAGGATTTTTTTTTCTTTGAGAACAGAACAAGCACATTGCATACTATAATAAACATTAATACTTTCCTTACACAACTTGATAAAGTCCTCTAGTGCATTCCAAAATAGTGTTTAAAGCCTTCAGGCCTTATCATTTTATTAAATACTTTTTGCAAGTAGGAAAGAGTATAAGTTTCCTTTATGTAATGGAAATTTGTTACATATTAATGGCCAGTTCCACATTCAAATAATGAATAGAAACACCAATGAAATGGTAGGTTCTGGAGGTAGGAAAAAAGCAGCAGTTTCTTTTACATAATGGAAATATATTGCATTTTACAGAAGCAACTTTCTAATAGTGATAAGTGCCAATGAAATGAATGAATTCCCTTCTATTTTTCTTCCACATCCCTCAGGGCTGGAAAAAGAACAATCCTGCTACTTCTAGTGTGAGCAGGTGAATAAATGAATGAAACAATTACTTTGTAGGTTTCTTTCTTTCTTTAATGGTAAGGTTAATTCTTTGGCAATGTCCTCCTAATCTGCCGGATGGCATGCCTGCTGGCCACTCATGGATTTGTCTAGTCCCTGGTTCCTTTAATATCTCCCCCTTCTAGAATCATAAAGCAAAATGAACAGTGTTTTGCTTTGTTGGTGTTTTTTTTAAAAAGAAACTGCAATTTTTTTTCGCCTTAAAAAATGCTATATTCCAGAACATACCTTTCAGACACAAGCTTAGATCATGTTGGTGTGGCAACTGCAGCCCGACTGGGGCGATCAGACTCAGCCAGCAGAGCCCACAGCCATGATCGGGAAGCTTCAGCCCACCACGTGTGTGACATTAAGATGATCCACAGCAATCCTGCAAGACTACATTTTAAGTAGAGCTTCCAATTTGCTGTGGTTGGCATGACCTAATTTTGGCTCGAAAGGTACATTTTTTCCCCTCTGGGTTTTACTGACTACACATTGGAGAAAAAAAAAATCATGTTCTTAAAGGGATTCTTACTCTTTCCTTTTTTAAGGACATTTAGAGAATTTAACAACTGTTGGCCTCTGGCTAATACACAAACTAAAGTCTTTTTCGAGCTTCGCCTACATCTTGACCCCTCATGCCAAATATTTCAGGCAGTCTATTTATAAAGTTCATCACTTCCCCTGTTACTTCATCTTTAGAAATGCCAATAATTTAGAAACTGGAATGATACAGCTGGTCTCATAAACCAGGGAAAAGAAGATTCTATGGAAGAGATCATTTCCCTGCTATAACTTAAGAATTCCATTTATTTTCTCCTCAATTTTATAGCTGGAAGGGAAGTAACGCTAATGTCCCTTATTTACTTCACCTCCGTGTTCAAATATGATTCAAAGTTCTAAAGATTGTGAATGCTGACCGGGGTTCTTCACCCTGGCTGCACATTTGAATCACTTGGAATACTTTTAAAAATTAATGATATGTAAACCCATCCCAGACCAATGAGCTCAGACTCACTGAAGCCCATTGGCCAGCATTGCTATGTCTAAAAGCTCTCCAAGAATTCAAATGTGAAGCCAAATCTCAGAAATACACAGGTATGCACCCTACTTACAGGTATGTTATAGCATTACCTTACTTGGATGTAGTACGCTCTTGAAAGTTATCAATCTATCCACGTATGAGCTGACGGCCACGGAAGAGCTTCTCAGCTATTGCACGATGTGAGAGAAAAACTCATCTGGATAACCTCGCTGACACTCAATAAATTTATAAGTTGCAATCATAGAAAGCTCTGCTTTTCAGAGATAAAATGGTCGTAATAAATATGCCTCTTTCCTGCAAAACCAGGGCAGGGGGCTTCAAAGGACTTGAGAAGCACTCATTTTATATTGACTGTATGGAGGGTTTACAGTTGCATTAAAAGTATAAATCTCACCTTATGATATTAACTGACTTGTAAATCTCTAATAATACTCTAAGTGAATTCAATGCTGTATACTTAATTTACTCAAGGTGATAATTTTCTAATTGCAGGTGGGGTGCTAATGTATAACTTACGTGAGATCAAATTCAGTATATTTTATGACTTCCAAAAAGGCAATCCATTAAAACAAAGTTTTCAGTCTTTCATAACTAATTTAATTCTCTACCACAGTCACTGGGAAATGATATATAATCAAGCAGCGCAGTCCAGTTCACCTTTCTTCTTCCCAGGATGAAACTGGGCTCATTTAATGAAGAGTCATTTGGTTTGTGGAGATAATGCGGTCTAGTAGCTGGAATGAAAAGTTGCTTTACAGACTTGGAATTTTATTCCATTATGTAACTAAGTGACCACCCCCATAAAACTAGATGTGGCTCATTTTACAGTAAGATTTCCTGTGGAATAATGCAATATATTTCTTTGTAACTTTGTAACTTACTGCTTATTTTCTGGTCATGGCTTGCCTTTTCTGTTCTCTGATATACACACAGAAGCGTGTGTGTGTGTGTGTGTGTGTGTGTGTGCATCCATGTGTTATATGTATGTTTGGCAACATAGAAAGAACAAGTCCAATTTCTTCAATTCTATATGTTTTATAAGGCCATGGCTTGTTATGTCTTATAGATCTATTCCCTTATAAAAGCATACCTCATTCTTAAAGTACACAAGATTTTTTTCCCAAAGGGTATGATATCCCTAAAGTGCATTTATTTATGTACTTTTGCTTTTTTAAAATAACAAAAAAGAAAATATACTACTTGAAGTTTTTTTTAAATTAATTTTCCTAAGAGATAAAAGTGTCCACTGTATGAAATATTCTTGTGGTGGTATCTCCGTGTTGATGCTCTTCTCCTCATTCATAACTTGTCAAAACCGTGAATTGCAGGGGAGGGCATGGACCAGGCGGTCCTTCCTTTCAGCTGTGTCGAGGAAGTAGGGTGGGAGTGGGGGTGAGGAGGAGCAAGTCCTGGAGGTCACCTTGAGGTCCGTCTGTAATGGTGAGGTTTTTGTGTTACCAGAGAATGGGAAGGGGATTAACTACTAGTAGGCGCTTCCTACTTTTGCTACCATCCTCGTAACTTCATTAGCTGCCCCCAATTTCAGCAGAACCTAAAGTCCTGGGCAAGGCCTGGGCAGCTTCTCCAAATGCAGAGGCAAAGTTGAGAACATGGGAGTTCATATGAAAACATTTCCCTTTCCAGAACCCTGCCAGCATTTAACGCCTCATTTACGACTCATCTTAGGTGTCCTTTCTCCTCCTGAAGACGGGCCTGGCCAGTCATCTCCCAAGAAGTTGAACATTCCATTTCCCGACGACATACCTGCAGGGTAACTTTATTCACATTACACTCAAAACCACACCTGCCATGTTCATCACCCTCATCAGGCTGATCCCCTCGGAGACTCCATCTTTCACGTTTGTATCCCTCACATCTAGCAAGCCACCCCCTATTCAACACCGAGTGCATGGACTGACTGATCAGTATATGTCCACCTCCTATTAAATACTTAGTGAATGCACTGACTGATTAACATATTTGTAGTGCATGTCCAAAGGGGAAGTTTGGGGGAACAGCACTAAATATTTCTATGGGCAGAGTTTACAGTATTTGTTTCTTTAACGTTCAGAATGTGTCGTCACCCCGGATTCACACGAAAACCACCAGGCAGCTTTGAGAAGCAGCAATGCCTGATGGCAGTCCATTTGAATTCAAATCTGGAGGTGGGACCTGGACATCGACATTTTTTAAAAAGCTCCTTCTATAGACAGGATTGAAACCACTGCTGTAAACTAACTAGAAGGAATGTTTTATACCTGTGACCCTGTCACTTAATACGTACCCAAGATTGGTTACAGGTCAGTTTTTGAATGGATTCTGTTTGTGAAAACTATTAGTTGATTTTAGTCCTTGGAAAAATCAAAATTTCTGAAAAGGCTTTCGAAATGCAATAGTAGCTACATCACACTCTTCTTCTGGAAATAATACTAATAACGCCATGTAATAATCCTTTATAGAATTAGTCCACAGCTATGACTTCCTCCTCAATGTTTGGGTAATCCAGGCCATTATAGTGAATACTCGTTTCCTGTATATTTAGAACTCAAATGGATACTAAATATAAATCTGGTGTTTTATGGAATCTTAAGAGTGTGCTTTACAGTTGGAAGGTTCCAAAGAGGGAATTCATATAACCATAGTCAAAATCACATTAGGAAGTAGACATAACTAGCTTTATTCGAAAGAGAGAAATGAACACTGAGCAGTACCAGGGGCACTTAATATTGCATAAAGCAAACTAAACTCCCCTCGCAATGGGCACCACAATGTGACATGGAGGCCATTTATCACTGTAACCAATTAATTCCAAATTGCACATCTAATTCCCAAATCTTAAAGTCACATTTAGAATGAAAAACATTTTTAAATGCAGAGAACACAGGTTATTTTGGTATTTGCACGGTAATCCAAATAAGCATTTGCTTCTCTTCAACAGCAAAATAAAGCGGAACCAAATGTAGTTACTAAAATTCACTGTGGAAATTTGGCAGGAATTCATGACTTTAAAGATATGGTAGCTATTAATTTTGAAGTCCAAAGCGTATACATTTGGAAATTCATAAATATGTGAGTCTTGTTTGATCTCTGACCAGCCTCTCTGCCCTTACTTCTAGTCAAGGGCATGGTAATTCTTTTATGAAAGAACAAGAAAACTATACTATGAACAAAAAAGTTCATATTATTTCTCATAGTAAAAATTCTAAAAGTGATCCCTTTCCTTTCTTAAAAGCCCTTTTACTAAACATAGAAATATTCAATTAAAAACCAACAGCCATCCATTTGATGAATAAACTTGATATAACATCCCCTAGTTTTCAAATATAATGCAAGCTGTTCTAACTTGTCAGTATTTATTTCACATCTATCTCTGGTTTTAAGGTTTTGTTGTTTATTTTTTTTTTCAACTACAAAGAGAAAGTTAAAAGGCATGCTTGAATTCAAATTCTCCAGAAAATCCACCTGAACTAATTAAATTAACTGAAAACTCCCGAAATCCATTTAATATCCATTTATATATTCTGTCATACAGCTCACATTCTTAAATTAAAACTACATAAATTACGATGACTCCTACAAGTAAAGGTTAAAAATTAAAACAGCTCAAAAAGTGAGAAGCAAACTAGAGGTCACTACACAGAGATGAGATACAACTAGATGTTCACATTTTGATTAAAGATTATATATATATATATATGTAATATTTTTTTCCTCCAGGTTAACAATAGAGAAATGTATCAGAGAGCAAGAATTAGTTCACTTCTCCTTAAAAACCATACAAACAAATCACACAAGCATAGTCAAACATAGCTTTAAATATGCCCTTCTGGTGTTACTGAATACTTTTCTTCAAGATGGCACGTGAAATTAAGTTTCTGGAGGTTAGTCATTTTCTTTTTCTTGTCTAATTGCTGAGCTAATGTATGTGAGATTTTTGGCTTAGTAGGTAAGAGAGCAGACACTGGAGACCAATTATGTTTGAGGTTCTAGCTTTGCCATTAGCTAAGTGGATAACTTGAGGCAAGATGCTAACATTTTTTTTGCCTTAGTTCTTCATCTGTAAAATGTGGATCATGCCTATCTCATTTGGTTTTGAGGAATAAATGAGTTAATGCGGGTAATGCCGCAAGCTCTTCGAACAGTGTCCCAATATACAGGAAGCTCAAAAAGTGTTAGCTGTGATTGTATCAAAATAGCTGTAATTAATACTTTCAAATTAATAACACGTTTTTACACATATCAAAAAGATATTAGAATTTTTAGAGATATCTTGAGTAACGACACTGGATAAAAGTAAAAGTGGGATTTCCAAGTCATAGTTGAAAATATCAGTTATATTTATAGAAGATCAGTCTTACTTTGAACCACCAAGCCAGCAAGCGCTGAAAACCAACTGGTCAACATATGTTGATGCAGATGGAAAAAAGATCTGACTGTCTAAATCCCCTAAAGAAAGCCCTTCTGGTCACTGCCGTCCAACCTATCATTACCCGCGCACTGAGACTCTTTGATGGGCTTCGTAGGCTATGAATAATACATTTTTTGGGGGACAGCTTCACAAAAATAGTCTGTCTTTGCTCCAAAAAGACCTATGACTAAGCAAATGCAAAGAAAGAACTACCTCCCAACCACAAAGGAGGGTGGTACCCATGTTGGAAATTGAAGCAACTGGCAAAATTCAAAAAAGTATTTTTGAGATAAACTAACCCCATCATTCATACTCTAAAGAACCAGGAAAATTTCAAGTTTCAAAGCTAATTTTCCCTAATTTTTAAAAATAAAATTAGAAAAAAATCTAATTATTTTATTATAAAGTATTACAAATAAAAGAGCCTGTCTTTTTAGAAGATCTGGTATCTAAAAATATTTCACAGGGTAAACCATATTTGCAAATATTCTTTAAGTTTGTTGAATCTCACTAAGAGGAGTAAGCTTTTTATTTCCCCAATGAACTTTAGGGTTATATTAATACTTTGAGTAATAAATAGAAAATGTGGAAGATTAGTCATTCAAGATAAGTACAATTAAGTCTGTCTATGGAGTTTTGTCTGAAAATGGTGTTATATATATTCAAATTGTAGCGAAAGAAAAGATTGTCATTGCTCTCCCACTACTCCCCTAATACCGCAGTAGTAAGTGAGCAAGGCTAAATCTACGTCTTGTAATGAATGACGGCAAATCTCCCCACCCCACCGCTGAAGGCTTTGAGGAGAAGAGTAGGAGGCTCTGACATTCCATGGGATTCAACCAAACATTTTCTCAGTTCACCACTTGTGATTCTTGGTGTAGAGTAGCCTTTTTTATCCCAAGAGCAAATATTCAGGTTTACCAAAAACTAAACAATTTCAAGTACCTATAGACTAGATAAAAAGCAAAGTAATTTCAGAAAAGTCTTTTATCACTCACTTAAACATATGTGCCCTGTTCACATCATCAAAAGTATTTCAAAATCAACTTATGAAAGACGTATACATTTTTATATTTAAAATACAATGAAAAAGAATTCTTCTTTCTTTATTATAACAATCAGTTGATACAACTCTAGACAAGATAATTTAGCAGTTAATCTGCATGATATGACAATAGAGCCCATAAAGTCCAAGTAAATTATTTTCTTGCTAAAATGTGCAAAGTTGTTTCAGAAAGGTCTCTTAATGTACATTGCTTGAGTTGTCTATGTGATGACAATACATATTATGACAGAAATTATGCCTTAAAATGTATTTCATAAATTATCTTTATGAAGAAACATAGTAACTAGTTATCCTATAAAATATATATAATTAATGCTTAATTTGTATGTGATTATTCATTAATATAGTTTCATTTTTAGCTGATATGAATTGTAACTGATAAAAATGTGTAATTTTCCAGAACTTTGAGTTGCTCTTCATGTCAAAGATTATTTTAAAAATCTAAAAGTAGCATTTAAGTACATTTTAAAATCTTCAGTTCTGGGAGATACTTACAGGCCATGATCTGTATACAAAATATTAATGTGTCCACTCTCTCTGCATGTGCCTATACACACAGTATGTACTTACTACACATACTTAAAACTTAAAATTCTGCTAACTTATTATGCTCATTATTTCAGGAATGAATGTAGGTTTGCAGTGCTCATTTTTTAAAAATTTATGTAAAATTAGAGAAATTGTTTTCTATGAAAAATACAACATAAATTGAATTTTTATTTAGAATACTTGCTAGGAAAAGAGACACTTTAGTAATAAAATCAGTTCAGAAGTATTGACCCATTATGCTACAAAAGAAAAATGTCACCTTATTATCAGAGTACAGTTCATCAAGTTTCTCCATAGGATAAGATAGTTTAACTGCTTTTGGTTTCATTTAATGGTGTTAAAGACTTAAGAAACCCACATTATCTATGAATTCAAATAACATATGTATGACCATACCCTAACTTGTATATCACAATATTTTAAAATAAAGCTTTGACTTGAGTAGGAAAACAGGTTTGATTTTAGTAGGAGATTATTTGATCATAAAGTAATCAAATTGGAAATTTGATATTTTCATAAAAATATTTGGTTGATTTCAGACAGAACTATATAAACCTACTCTTATATTTAAATACAATACCTATTGCTAATCATTAAAGATGTTTGTAAACCTTAACATTTTTTTAATGGAAAGCAAATATTTGGTCAAAAATATGTTTGGAAGAAAGCTTTTGGTCGATGAGTGTTATAAAAGTTTCTTCGAAATCTCTTAAAGGCTGAGTACAATGAAACTAGGGCGATGCATATATTCTCAGTTACTCTTTAAAAAAACCTGTAAAAGTGACTATAGTGCATGTTCTGACACATTCTCTTCATAAACTGAACCCTGTTAGTGACAGCAGAACAGATTGTGTGCATCTGCTGGGAAGGAGCCAGATGACAGTGGAAAAACGCACATGGATACCTTGGCACAGCAAATAAAAAATGAAGAAAAAAAGACCTGGAAGAGAAAGTGTTCAACTTTAATTGAAACGTTCTTTCCAACATGATGAACTTCATCCAACCACCTCTTGTAGCCTGTCAATTTTACATATAAGAATGTGTTTTCAAAGGGTCCTTTGTTAAATAGAGCTGTTTTGTCCTCCTTCCGCACTAAATATTGACTCAGGTTTTGGATTATTTCTTCAAATTATGGCAAGTGTAATAAGCATTAATGTCAAAAAAGAGGCCAAATTACTCTACCACAGTCTGGTACAAGAATGCTAACCTTCAAAAACCCTTTGAAGTTCCAGTCAAATTTTAAATATCTGTGTTAAGTTATGAATTATGTGGGTATTATACTGCCATGTGCTAGAGACGCCACAATTCAAATAGTCTGCAAATGTGACTATTGTAAATACTGTGCGCACTCAATAGTACTACGCTGTTTTATTTTATGCTGATCAACAACAGTATTGTTGAAACAGTTGGCTCAACAGCACTGAAGAGGTCCATACATAAAAACAAACGTGCTTCTATAAATCGTACCAGGACGTTCTCTGATTACAATGAAAATTTACTCTATACAGTATACAAAGCAAATTTTAAACTGGAGACCAAGTTGTTTAATAGATTACTACTCTGACGGAAGCAGCTGCAGTAGAAAAATAAAAAAAAATCTGGTGATTAACAGCCATTTTCCAGTAATCATAACCCTGGAAAGGGCTACTGAGCAGGGGGAGGGGGTTGCAGATGGGATAATTCTCAAAGCTCATGTGCCTTAGAGGGCTCCATCATCTTCACTCAGACATTATTTGTTGTTGTTGTTATTATTATTATTATTATTTTTAAACCAAAGCTTTTAGAGGCTTCCTTGATTGCAGTGTTGGGAGCCGCCCATGCTGTTTTACCACAGGGAAGTCCACTCTGCAAGCATTCCTTGCACTGAGCACTCTTTAGCCAGGCTGAATGCAAGGCTGAAAGCTGAGTGCAAGGTGCACACTAGAGGGGCATTATTTAAGAGCATGAGAATAATTTCAAGAGGTTGTAACTCCACAGGTGGTCTAAACTGGGCAGGCCTCGTCAACATTACCTGTCATCCAAAATAGGAATTTCTTGGAGAAATTAAGTGACTATAAAAGCTGGACAAAAAGGTGGTAAACAGACTCTGAGACCAGAAATAGGTCAATTTTCATCTTATCTAAATTTGTTCCTTTGCGTAATCCTCAGGTAAAATTCTGCATTTTCTGTCCTATGTTAGATTTCTTCTCACATGAAGAAAAATACCCAAATTAAGATAAGTTCACTTGTTCATCATCTCGAAGTTGATAAACTATCATTAAAACTAACAATCCCTCAAATCTGGAAAGTTAAAAAATGACATGGGAGTGCCACTTACTTATTTTTTAACTATTAAAATAAAAATGCGTTTTATCTTTACTAGTAAATACAATTCATTAATTTATTCAACAAATATCTATTAAAAAACTATTATTTGCAAGCGTGATTGTGAAAGAATAGAAAGATGAATAAATGACACCTGGTCATCATACATTTATTCTACTGATGTTATTACATGCAACCAAAATTATGAAAAAAGAAATATTAATGCATTCGTCAAAAGTGGCTAATACACATGCTAAAGCAAATAAAAACCTTTAGAATTCCTGGTGAGGCTGTGTTCACTATTAAAACCACCTAATAATTTTATGTACATCAAACGCTTCCTCCAACCTGAATTGTTATTAAAACTCAGCAATAATCTACCTGAAATTCAGAACTTTCAATAAATGACTTTTAAAACTTATAGATGGAATAATTTTGTTTCTTTTATTCCATTTATGGTTCTAAAAATAATATAATATTTATTTAATAACATCTGATTCTGTGATAGGTTTTGATATTCTTGAAGAACTATATTGTACTTAGCGATCATTAACACTGGCCTACCATGGCATCAGAATTACAGACTTACCCTGAAAGTAACCCAATTTTAACAGAATTAAGGTATTATTTAAAACATTCCAAAATAATTATCCCACTAAGCACTAAGTGATAATCATTGGCAAGAAGATAAAATAATCAAAATATAATGTGGTGCTATGATAATAATTTACTAATTACTGAGCACTTACTAGTACATTGTGCTTTTATATGTATCATCATGTTTAATCTTTACAACTTTAGGAGGTAGGTGGTATTATTATCCCCATTTTACAGATGCTGAAACTGAGGCTTTCTGGTGGTTAAATAACTTGCCTAAAGCCACTAATCAGTAAATGGGAGGCAGAATTTTGAAGTTATTCAGTTTGGTCTTCATTCTTAAATAATATTCTCTATTGCTTATGGGACACTTGGTCTAATAACACATACATGTACCATTTAAGAAATGGTATTAGGTATGGCAATGATGTCCTTCAACTCTTTATGCTTGCAAATCAAAAGAACTGATTTTTCTTTTTCTCTTGTATTCATCCTTATCCTCTCATGCTTTTTGTCTCTCACACTCTCTGCTCTCCCCCTTCTATCCCCACTAAACACACACACACACACACACACACACACACACACACACACACACCACGCACGCACACATACTTTGGACTTTTGGCCCAAAATGATGTTTTCACAGAACATCAAGAAAGCCATAACTCGGTTGAACTAGTCCAATAGCTGTTACTCCCTCCTGAGACTTCATAATGCTATGCATTTTTGCCGTAAATGTACCATCCACTGACTCTAAAGCCGCCAGTGATTCCTTACAAAGACACCATCCTATAGTCTGCTGTTTCAAGATCTGTGTCTGGAGCTCTTTCATGACATGGCATCGGGCTGTGACGAACCACATCAATCTCTCAAGTGTAAGAATAAGTCAACACCTGAAACAATTCAATGATCTCACATGTGTAGTCAAAACAATTAAAAGTGCATTTGCTTTCTCATAATACCAAATATTTTGAAGCAAGAAAGGAACTCAGAAGAGAATCCAAAAGCAATAAAAATTGAGAAAAAAGAGTGAGGTCAAGAATTCTTTGATTTTTAAATTTATAAAACGAGAGAAGGGGAAAAAGTCACATAGCGTTCATCCTAATTCAAGTCAAGAAAGATCAAACAGTCCTGGAAGGGACGTTCCCCATTCATTTCAACCAAAGCGCCGTTGGGAAACAAGCAATGGGACTGAGTATTTTACCCAGCCCTTTGCCAATCTATTAATGTTATCGTGGGAATTTCTTTTTGGTTTATGTAAGAGGAGAAAAACTCAACCGTGAAAGGAAAGAAAGATGTAGTCAAAATTATTTCCTTAACCTATAACCTATACAGACTGTTAAGTGGTCTTTGGATAAATATGAGAAATGAACAAATGGATACACTTTTTTTCTGAATAGCTAGGTTTGTTCATCTTAATTTAGTTAAGGAAAAAATCCTGATGGAATTAGGTCTGGATTTATACCTTTTTTAACATATTAACTGTTACAGAAGAAGGGTGAAAAGATCTACTTTCTGGACCACAACACCTTTCCTTAAAGACCACCCATACTTAACGAGGTCCCTCAAATGTGAATGGAAATCAGGCACCTTAAAAAAGTACAGTACTTGGTAATTTATTGGTTAACAGTTAAAATATTTTAAAATTCTTGCCCAGAGAATTACCCTACTCCAGGAACCTCTAAGAGATTCAGGTTTTAATCAGGTATAGTTTTATAATATTTAAATAGCAAAAAATAATCTATTTTCTATTTAAAAATTTTTATCCAGTACACATTAAGCAACTGGAACTTTACAATATGTCTAACAATATTTATTGAGTGGTAATGATTCAAAGTATCCTACTGGTCAGGAGAATTCCAAGAAGATCAAGAAGTCTTGTACCATATCCTACATAAAAGCAGTTTTAAAGGTTGAATCTGAATTTTAAATAGAATGCCTAATCTTGTAAAAAATAAATGTCAAAATTACTGACTCCTATGTATATTAATATATGCAGAAAAGTTTAACATTTCCCCCCTGGCTAATGAGCCCTGAAACTGTGCCAGGTGTAGGGCCCTTTTTCATAACACCTATGGCAAGAATAGGCCATTGTGATCATACTCTTAGGATTACATTTACATTTTAAGATTTGTGTGGTATTACTTTCTTGACGCTATTAGGAAACATTTGCATCCACAGAAAAACAGTTGCTTGATATTTAAACATAATTAAAATGATCTTTCTTATCTATATTTTAAAGAGAAAATTTGATTTAATTTAATGGTTGGTCTGACTTGGTAAGTTTTATATAGGCAATGAACAATTCGTTTACTGGGTTAATGACTAAACTAGCATTTAAACACTATTTGTATATTAGTATAAAAATAAAGTCTCAATAAATATTTATTATATAGTAACACTTTCTACTTAAGGCTCCCTCTTAATACATTTTTATTAGAGAAGGCTAGTTAGATAAAGGTGTGCTGGCAATAATCTGACTACACTTCACACAAATGAGACTTCTATTATTGATTGAAAGGAGCTGCGGCAGCTAGAAATTATTTTGAATAGGATTTTTTTTAAATCACACTGGTAACGACTGAAAATGTAACTGGTAATTAAAGACTGGTTTTAACAATTTTTTACTTTATTTTACAAAGAGAAGTATGAGCTTTCAGACTACAGTTTTCAAATACAAAGAATATTAATGCAGATAGTTGGAAACTGATTTACTTTGCATGGCAATAAGCACACTACTTACATTGTACCTTTCAAACGAAGAACATAAACCAAACCTGAAAACTAAAGCACATGTTTTTCCTTTGCACTCTGTATTTTGACCTACCAATCATTAAAAGTGTGAGTATTTATCCATAAAAATTACTGTAGTGCCACATGCTGCAGTGGACTATTGCTATTTCTCGAGATAAGTAAAAAAAAACCACTCAATGATAATTTGCATCACAAAATGACCTAACATATCTGGAATATAATGCACAGCCTTCATTGAAAAGAAACTATTATATTTTTCTCTGCAAAACACCAAAAAAAAAAAAAAAGTACAGACATCTGATTGGGCCTGCACGTGCTGAGAGGAGGAGGGAGGGGGAGAGGCCTCATTTTCTATTTTACACCTATTGTTTTATGCATTCTAAACTGCTATATGGGAAGAAAAAGGAAACAGTGAATCCACTTTGCAGTTCATGTCTTAGTGATTTAAGAGGTTGAATTTTCAATTTAAAGAAGGAAAACACTATGCTTTTCCTTTACCAAAGTGACTGCCCAGGAAGGAGGCCCTCTGCTCCTCAGCCTATGCCAGGGGAAAAGAGGACATTACTTGGGGCTGCACGCACTCTGAGACAGAAGAGGGGAAGTTTATGATGTGGCACTGTGCATGTATCTGGTCTGCAGCCAGCAAGTTTCATTCTGTAGCTCTGCTGCCAGTACCTGCCCTGAATATTCAGAAATAAAACTCCACTACCAGAGCTCTACCTTAGAAACTGGATGTTACGAAGAATTAAAAGAGCATATTTTACTTTCTTTATCCTGAGTGTAATTACTGTTTTTGAAAAGAAAGAGCTGAAACTATAGTAACTGAACAATTTATATGAAAATTTTTTTCTCTTTTTAAACTCCTCAAACTGCCTTCCCACAAAGCCATTTAAGTTAAATGGGACATTTACAGACTCACCTACATGAAGGCTATAACTTAAAACATCTGCTTAGACACGTATGTTCTGTTCAGATGTAAAGAATGTGGAAAAAAGCTGAAAAATACAGGCGCATTATATTCTTAAAAAATGTGGTGTGTGTGTGTGTGTGTGTGTGTGTGTGTGTTTTCATTCAAGAGATTTTGACTGCAATTAGGTAGTCGGTCCTATAAAGGCTTCCTTGTGTGACCATGATTTCTAAAAATAAAATGCTCCAGTGAATATTTCTGCTAAATAATCACATCTTCAAAATTACTTTAAAGAAATCCCAATTCCCTCATGTTACATTAAGCAATAATACCAGCTTTCCATAATAAGCCTGGGTTGTACACCTCATGCATGGTCAACAATTAATTAGGAGGTGAAAAAAAGTCAAGTTTACTCTATTAAGTAGTAGACTAATTTCCTTGTCTGTCCTTACTTATTTACATCAGTGAATCTATTTTCTATTTTGCAAATGCATAAGCATATCTAAGCCAAAACTGCCTATCTTCGGGGTTCGGGGAAAGATGCATTGGCTTCCTTAGCATCCTAACTTGCTGAAATAATCACAGACATTAAAAAAAAGAGAGAGGTAGTAGTTAGTTGCTTAAAAAAAAACAAACAATTTGCATTCTAAGGACCATATCCACCACTTGTTAAAACCAATATGCTAGAGATCCATAGTATCTGAGAACAATTTGCATGAATTCATGAGCATCTTATCCATGACAAGAAGATAAAGAAGGAAACCAGACCACTCTCAGGATGCTATGTGGTAAAAGCAGGTTCTCACCAGGACTGCGTCAGAGATTGGTTTCTCCAGTCTATAAAAACAAGTTTAAAGTACTTTATTTCAATAAATTTACTAGACGATTTGCATTGTCATTCTACATGAATAGCAACCACATGCAGGATGAACAACATTGCTCCATTCATTTCAAATTTACAGCATTAAGAATTAATAAAGTCTCTATAATGCCTGCATTATTAAAGAGTAATGATTCCTGCAGAAATCTGCCTATAATAGGTTTACTGTTTTTATCGCTTGTAATATCACCAATTTCCTTTATAATGTCCTCAAAAGATTCCCTTCATGTGTATTTTGAACTTCATTTGTACAAGCTACTATAATTTAAAAATAATTACAGAGATTTAACTCAGGCAATACAATGACAATGTACAACAAATGCATTATGGTGGTTAATAACAAATGAATGCTACTCATATTCACCTGAAACCAAAACATGGGTTTATATAACAGGTATCACATAATATTTATACTTAACAGCAATGCGGCTTTTCTTTCTGCAGTTAACATTAAAATAATACAAAGGAATGTGAAATACTACTATTTGGGGTAATCTTTTTTATAATCTTATTTTTCCAATGGCACCCCTTTCATAGAATTTTCTTTCTTTGCATACATGAAAACAACTAGCAAAAAAGAACACTGATGCTATCTACTCATTCTTCAAAGACAGGGAATGGGTGCCTCTGGATCCTTTCTCTC
Source organism: Myotis davidii (assembly GCF_000327345.1). Taxonomy (NCBI): domain Eukaryota; kingdom Metazoa; phylum Chordata; class Mammalia; order Chiroptera; family Vespertilionidae; genus Myotis; species Myotis davidii. Next base: position 11,617,477 of record NW_006299705.1, read on the forward strand.
TTTATGCCTCAATATGTTTGTAAAATAGTTACTATTGAGTTTTTGTTTTGAGCAAAATTAATTCTCGTTAAATAATATTAGAATTACAAAACTTCCATAGACCTTTACAGCATTCAGTGTGAGAAGGGGTATCAATAACTGCTTTTAGAAAAAAACCCAGACAGTTCCCTTTGCTCACTGACTGCAACAGCCCATTAGAAATTATTTTTTTTCTCATGCTCTTATTCACTTACATACTGCATATTTGCTTCAATTCTCCAAGGGAAGAAATGTGGCTCTTGTGGGAAAGGTCCACCCCTTTCTACATGTTTGCTTCCTTGAACGAAAGGAATACACCCCCTTACATTCTTTGAAATGTGTCCAACATGAGCAGAATTGTGTCAGCACTGTATTATTAGCCAAATTAGAAAATCTTACATGAGAGTTAAATACGATTGAAGTGTGGTGTGTTTTGAACCAGGATAGCTAAATGACACCTATGTATATAGGTTATAGCAATGAACTACATTCATTTAGTCTTAGTGTCTAAGTTTGGAAACTCTGAACATTTGTCTTAATGGAAGAAATTTGTGAATGTTTTCGTGCACATGTGTGTTGTATGACAACTCAGGAAGAGGCCCATAAATGTTACAGGTTTTTTAGTGCATCCTTTAGATTTAAGGTCTATTAGAAGAATGCTTTCTCCCTTTCATAAGCATTTTAAAGAAAAAATATGGAGAAACTAAAGTATCCATCTTCGTAAGTAGAGTCAGAAAGCTGAAATCACAGAAGTGCAAAAATATCCAAAGTCAATGATCACCATCCTAATGACATCAAACTCTCACCAAGTTGGTGTCCACTAACTTCAATCTCATTAAGACAATCTGCTGATCATGAGAAGTCATGTTCTAAAAAGTCTTCCATCAATTATGTAGAATAATGTACTCTCAAGGCAAGCATTATTTTGTTGTTATTTGATAATAAAGTGGAAATCTGTGCATTTATCTTTACCTTTGTTTTTTCTAAACCCTATTTTTTCTTTATTGCACTTTTACAAAGACATATGCAAGGGTCAAGACACAGAGTAGGCAAAATTTTATATCTCTTTAGAGATATTTTAGTGTTTAAATGGTTAGTGCCTTTGCAATTTGTTCATCAGGCATTTTTGATGAATGCAACTATATAATTTCCAGGCCTACAAAATGGAAGCTATACTAGTCTGCCTATGTTTTTCACTTGAAAAAAGAGTGAACATAAACCGTGAATATATAAACTGGAACTGAAGGTAATAAACTTATTAAAACTTGGTAAGATATTGTTATGGTCAAAGAAAACCTGCAAGTGTGTGCCATAAATCCACTCAGATGAAACATCTCATTCACTAGAATTTCCTACCTTCTTATAATGCACAGAAAATTAAACACATAAATATTAATTTTATGTATCACAGAAGATGTAGGCAATGAAAATGCAATGTTTACATTTATGGATGACTCATTAGTGTTTTATTGTGTGAAACACTAGGAGGCATCAGTTGGGTAAAACAGGACTTCATTTTTAAAGAAGCAAGAAATTACCGTAGAGTTGGATGTGTAAAAAGTTGGGGTTTTCAAAATGTTATTATGTAAACCAAACTTTATTCTCTGAAATAAACTCTGAAAACATCACATTTTGTTGTACAGAATGGTCTTTATGTAAAATTTATGAAATACATATAATTTGACCAATACATACCTATTAAGCTATATTTCAAATGTATGGATTCATAACTGTGTAATTACACATTTTTATGAAGAACATACTTGGTAACAGAATAACATAATGGCTATTGACTACTATGCGTTTTCTGCTCAGTTACTCAATACCATCAGTGTATGTTTTATTTCTGGCAAATTCTGTTTTGTGCTCTCTACAATGTCTCTGAAAATGTCCACTGCAATTAAGCCTTATAATAACTGCTTCCCATAAGGAGCCAGAACTTGATTTTGTTCATACAGAAGTGATGCAACTTAAAATTTAAGCAATAAAGACATATATAAAAAAGACATTTTCTCTTATTTCACTATCGAACGCCTGTCATTTGAAAACAGAGTTTTCCGCTGTTTGAACGGTTCTTCATAATGATGAAGCAACAGGGTCGTGGTATACTTAGCTAGCCATCATTTGAAATTGGAGTGTCTTGTCATTTCCCAAAAATCAGCTTTTATCTCTGACCTATCAAAATAACACGTGAACTGGGTAATCCGCCTTTTGTAAGGTGCACAGACCCTGTTGTCGCTCCTGGTTTTGTGAATCGCCTCTGTAATCTGGTTTGATTTCCTAGAGATGACAGATCTCGGCGAACAGTCAGGCTTTACTGAGTGCAAGGCAGTCCACGCGCCCCTGAGATTAATGTACAGTGCTGAGGATGAGGGTCTTAATCACCTACCCTTCCCCATGCAGCACACAGTCTAAACATCAGTTATTAAATCTTCTCATTGTGTCTAGGCAATCACTATATTCGTAAAATGAATATGTGCATTTTAAAATAAGTTTTACATATTAATTTGTGTGATGTTTTCTCAAAGGCTGTGCTTTTGTAAAATAAGTAGAACTTTATTAATAGTCTCTTTTAAAGTCCACTCTGTGACCCTTAATTGCATATGAAATTCTTCCATGTTGTTTTGAATCATGCCCCTGAAGACAGGGTTCTCTGTTTAATAACTATTTTTTGTTGTTATGTAGCACAAGTGTTGCTGCACAGATATTTCCCCATTTTTGTCACTTTCTGAGATTTCAGACTCAAAATATACCGCACATAGTGTTGAGAAATAAAGCCACAAAATATAATACAGTAAACAGAAGAAAGTTTTGAAATATAATGTTAACATATGCCATGTAGTTATTTAGCTTGGTTTTTAATAAAAGAAATGTAAATACAATAACTCACTGATCAGGAAGATGGGGTGTAATGTTATGCAATTTTTGATTTGATAAAGTGAGGACTAAAGAAGAAATTCATAGAAATCTGAACAATATAAAAGATGATGCTTTTTCAATTTCAATTTTGAATCATTGGTCCTTTTCCCTATTAGAATGAACCATTTCCCTCAAATATTGAAAACTGAGTATGTTGACAAAGAATAGGAGGCCAGATGGAGTAAAGTTCTTGTTATTTGTATTTCATGCATTTAATGATAATGTGTTTGGATTCTGAAAAGTTAATATAGGTGATTGCATACTTTTAAAGTCTAAACAGCTCAGGAAAGATGGAAAATTGACTTTTTAGCATACAGTGCTCATTTTTTATTTAACTGAAGGAACAAATTAATATTTAATAAAAGTTACATATTTAATATTGTCTTTCACTATATCCCACACACATACACAGCAATCAGAATATAAATAGCATAATTAATGAAGAAGTAAAATATTGTCTTTAGTAAGAAGTCTGCAAAACGTGCCATAGATGCTCCAAAGTTGCGTGAAGTCTATTACTAATAAACAGTAGATTTGTATAAAGTTTAGCAAAATTTAAAGTAAAGGTAACTGCTAACTATTGTCTCCTTAACTTGACTGGGAGATCATATTTTAATCAAACATTGAATTTAAAGTTACCTTTGGCCAAAAAAACTTAGAATTGAGTTAGTAGTCTAATATACAGCCAAATGCACTTTCCTACAAATAGAATGAGGTATTTTCGAGATTTTGCCCCCTTGAGATGAGATATGAGATACATACATTTCATGTTACCTGTCAAGTTCTGAAGCACTTGCTTTAGAGCTACTTCTTTGAACTTAATAATTTCATGCATATATTGGAAGAATGTAATATGGTTTTCTAATTGCATTGTATTTAACTGAAACTGATGGAGAAATAAAAATACGGCTTCTACCATATTGGTACATACGGAACATTTTCAAAGACTAACCAAAACTGACATTATTTTAAAAATTAAATAAGATATTTGAGTTCCAAATTGGAGATTGTTAATCTATTTAAAGCAAAATTAATATTCAATTCAGAGGTTAAACGGGGTTCACAGGTGGTCACATTTCCATGTCTTACCAATTCTCTAGGGAGTCAACTTATTACACTCTACAATAAACATCTTTACTCTGCAACCACAATTCCATTGCAAGGTGCCAGTGAAAAAGAGGCTGGTCACTCTTTTTGACTGGTATGATAAGGTGGCTGGAGTTCCCTTTATAGCACTTAGAAAATATATGCAGTCACTAGCCATTTCACAAGACAGTTACTGTTCGAGTTAGTTTCAGATTCACAATAGTAAAACCCACTTTGTGTCAAAGCAGTTCTTCACTGAGGACCGGTTAAAGAACTGGCAGAGAGCCCGATTCCAGTTATTATACTGTCAGCATTTACATATAAAGGTATTTTATACAAAAGACACACATTTCTAAATTGTGAAGAAAAAGAGCCCCCCCCCCCAAAAAAAATAACTACTGGAGCTAGGGTAGTCAGAAATGTTTGCGATATAATATTTCCTTTGAGAATTAATAGCCATATTCTGGGAAGGAGATAACATTAGTATTAAATTTAAATACTTGCATAATATTTAATACAATAAACAATGTGATATATATATATATATATATCCTTTATGCCAAACTTTATCAATGAGTTTGCTAACTTTCATCCAAAGTCCAAACAGAAGGCAATTTAAGAGACTTAAAATTGTTTGTGTTAAAACAGCTATTTATTTGACTTGACCTAAGTAGCAATGCATATACTGAGATACCAATACGAATTGTGAAATGTATAGACTACCATAGCCAGGGTGTTACTTTTTGTCCAGACCAATTAAGAAGCCCTCTATCAAGCCAGCACTTTGGCAAGGGAAGGGGATGCACAAAGGTATACCCTGACAGACAGCCATGCTTTAGTTCAAACTAATCCCAAGAATTAGCAGCTCAAAAGCATAACCCAGAGCAAATCAGTCTTGGGGAGACTCCGAGGAGCATCTCTCCACAGTGAACTCCAGGCTAAATCTTAAGGCATGTACTTCAAGGTCACAGAACATTCTATGAAATATTAAAATCTACCAGTCTCCACATGCTCCACCGTATCAAACATGCTAATGACGCGAACTAACTTCATGAAACTTTAAACACAATGATGTGACAAGAACGAGTCAGGAGTGATTTCAATAACTGATGGCAAACGGATAAGACTATCTAAAAAGTTACTTTTAGCAACAGACAGGGAAATCATGGAATCTAACGAAAAGAATGGACAACAACCCTCAACTTCAGCCTCCAAAAAAAAGACACAGGGGTAGACCCAGTGCTGTGGCATATCCTGATGCAGATTTCAGAAACAATACCCAGGCTATTTCTATTTTCCTCGAGAAATGTCAGAGGTACTCACATGAAGGAAGACCAGGTCAGATTAGTCCTTGGGATATTTTCCTTTCTTAAGAGAGGGAGAGAAAAACACACAACAATAATCTTTACTTCGGCCAGCCTTGAAGTGCTTCTCCACCTGATTCAAACATGCAGCCACGGCGACCCACACAGAATCTTCAAAGTCAATCCAATAGCAGCCCGAAGATGTCTGGGTGTACGCGTGTGCTCAAGTGTCTGTGACTGCGAGCAAAGCAAGCAGAGAGCTGGAGACGAGGTGTGCGTGTGAACGCGCGCGGAGGGGGCGCGCGCGGGGGAGGCGCGCGCGGGGACGCGCATTCGCGCGCGCCAAGGCCGCTCGGAAGAGGAGGTGGTGGAGGAGGAGGAGGAGGAGGAGGAGGAAGAGGAGGAAGAAAAGGAGGAGGAGGAGGAGGGGAGAGTGGCTCTCAGCGGCCGGTGGATTAAAAGTAACCAGACTCGTCCAGAAAACTGCGTCCAGGAAGGAAGTGACAGAAGACGAATGGGAAAAGGAGAGCTGCTCACTGCCTTTGAAACGTCGCGTAAAAAGGCGGGGGGGCAGGGGGAGTGGTGGAAGGATATTGGGAGGGGAGGCGGGGGTGGCCGGGAAAACGGGTGCACACGGGCTCAGGGCTCTAAGCAGTACGAACCATCGTGCCTCTTGCCTTCTTTTCCCCCTTTATTTTGTCCTTGCCTTTGCCTCGCGCTGCCTTTCCTCTTAGTCTCTCTCCCTCACAATCCCAAACCGTTGACTCTCTCCTCGCGAGCTGGAGAAATCATCAGTTTCACTCTTGCAAAAGGGGGGCGGGACTAGACCTCAGAGCATTTTAATAAAACAAACATACAGCAGTTCGCTCCTCACCCCTCCAGTCTCAACTAGATTGATAAATTACTCCACTACACTACTTTAATTATGTATATGGTATGCAGAATAAATCACTGAACATCAGTACCTCAATCAAGCACTTTTAAATGATAATTGCATCTCGGTGAATCAATCTTCCCATTCCTGACATTTTGCTAATTTTAGTTTTACGGTGGGGTAACGGCACATGCCATACGCAAACCTAATGACAATCCTTTATTGCACGAAATGAAGACAACACCGCGAGCGGCGGCTCCCGGCTCCCTGCCCGCGCCGCCGCCGCCGCCGAGGACCCTCCGAGAACCGAGTCTCCGGCTGCCGCGCGCTCACTCCCCGGGGACGCGGCGAGCCAGCCAGCAGGAAAGTCCTTCTAAAGTCGGGATCTTTCCTCTGACCAATAGGAGCGCGACCCTAATAGTTGGTCTTGTGACTTTTCTCCCGCCGGGAGACGCGTTAACCACTTCATCCTCCCGGCGTCGGAGCGCGCCCGCGTTACTTACGCTAGAGCCGCGGTCCAGGATGTCTGCGGCGCCCGATTCCAGCGCGCTCTTCCTGCACGCCCACAGGACGCGGCTTTCGGCCCTGAGCGGTTGGAGGGCTAGAGGGTTAGCCTAAATGCGTCTCAAGTGTTACTCATGTAGAAATAATGAAAGAATTACCAGTCCTTGAAATCTCGACCTCATCACGGGGCCGTGAACTTTCTAATCAGTTTGGAAATATTTACCGAGGCGGCAGCTTCCTCGGATATTTCCCCCCTCCCTCCTCCCACGCTATCTCTTCTACACCTTACTGGATTTTCTCCAGGGCATTTCACATGTAAACCAAACGAACTTCCCAGATGCATTAAGCTTCCCTATCCGATAGCTGATGACTTCACTTATCCTGAAGAGTTTCAGCTGCACAGGAAGCAGAAATAGAGGCTGATAAGGAATATACTACTCACGTTAAAGTTTAAAAAGTAAGTTAACGTTAAAGATTTAGGACAGGTTAGTAGGGATTGGGCACCTCCCTTCCCTAGCCAAATTACACACCACACCCAGTAAAGCCAAAGATAAAATACACCAACTTGTACACAAACCTTGACAAGATTGCATGCCAGTAGAACTATAGGTTGTATAAAATGTTCCAATCAAATTAAAACATTTTAAAAGGTAGAAGGGAAAATACATTGGGAAAATAAACACATGGAACATTCAAGAGTATGCAATAGTGAAATACCTAGCTAACTAAAGATTTTCTCCTCACTTTAAAAAAAATCCTTTCAGCACTATGTTTAACCCAATGACTAGTTGCATTTCCGGTTGAGTTCTGCACTCTGCCGTGGGGGAGGACAGTGTGATTCCAAAAGCCTCCTGCTTCATTGCTGAGGTATTTGATGTAACGTTTCTCAGAAGAGTGGGCTCAGCAGTCAGGTGTCTGCCCCAAGGCTTCCCTTGAAAGGGGAAGGTGGGTTTTGCAGGCAAGTACGACTAGATCCGAACCATCCTCAGGCTTCTGGCTCATCACCATTGTGACTATCACACAGCTAAAGTAAAACTCTTGCTTTTGTTATAGGAAAGCATGGCAAACTGTCACAAAGCACCAGCCATCTGAGGCAGTATTAGTTCTTGCAGATTGGCATCTACAATATATTTGTTTGCCGGTTTGTTTGTCACCTAGTGAGTTTGCTACTACTATGCATTCATTTTAATAACATGGCAGAGGTAATCTGTATCAGGTTTTCATTTAAGGTACAACGTCTAAAAAATCCAAAAGTGTAAAGGTGCGCAGACATTTTGAATACTAAGATATGTCTATATATGGTGGTAAAAGTGAAATTTCATGTTTTCCAGGTTCACAAACATCCTGACAAAGCAAACCATTTGCAGGAACATCTAAGTTTATTGCCATAATACCTGAAATTAATGTAATGAATCCTTAACATTACATTTCATATGAGCAAATAGACATAGGCAATTCATGACTTTCAACCATACTATTTATGATGGGTCATATACATATTTAACATCGTACACTTCAGTTTTATATTGTTTTCCTTCAAAGAGAAAATATCTTACCCCTTAATATTTTTAAGAATCATAATAAACACTTTAAACAAATCCATAATTATCAATGACAGTACAAGCATTCAAAAGTATATATAACCTCACATGGTGGATAATTTGAAATTAATTTGGATCTGGAATGTATTACAATTGGCCTTTTAAAATATAAGCTATTCCCCTCAACAGATTTAGCTTAATTATGTGTGATCCTAATTTAATCTTAGCATTAGTTTCTTTTCCATGAGCTTTTATAGTTGAAGTGGAACAAAAGAGGTTGTATAGAAATATACAATAGAGTCATCTGGGATTTAAAATTATTCATTGGTAATCTACAAAGTGGTTAACCCAAAATGTGTTTTGTATTCTTCTTGAAATACTTCAGGATTTTTTAAAACAAAACAAAACACCAAAATCATCCTAATCCTTGCCGCCTAATGGCGCTTGGCTAGGATCAGAATGTTTCTGGTGTATGGAGAAGCTGGTACTAGGTATTAGGAGGCCTGGATTCTCTGGTTCAAGATTGGAGCCTAATGAGTGTGTCTTTTCTGGGGTTCAGTTTGCTTATGTGTTAAATGAATTTTCCAGTCTCTTCCAGTTCTATGATTGCAAAATAGAAAATTCATATACCCTTTAAAGCCAATTGGAAACTTGTGGCCTATCCTTTTAAAAGGTGATACTTCCTTTAAGAAAAAATGGTGTCTGGAATTGATGTACTGTTTAAACCAGCTTTCCTCTCCCCACCCACCATCACCAAATATTTCCTTCATTAAATAATTATCATGGGCTTTATTATACATTAAATATATTAACTTGTTTTTCCCACAGAAGAATTGCTTAACAATATATTTAATTAAAATGCCACAGAAGTTAGAGAGAGCATGATGCTCAGGATTTAACTCTAGAAAAAGCTAACTTCTAATTTCTCTTCAGGTTGCATACCATTTTACCCCACCCTGCTCTTTACTACTCCCCTGCATTAAATCAGCAGTCTACTAACACCTTGTACACGGGGTCTGCCTGCCTTTAAGCATGACCCATGCTGGGCGTAGCTCTTGTAGTGAGCTTAAAAAATATATTTTAAAGTAAGCTGGTCAGTTGCCACAGCAACCCACCCTAAAATGAAGAAAGGCTGTAGATTAATCTACCCCTCAAGATTATTCAGCTATATAGTATACTATATAGCATTTAATTGTGCAGAATACTTTCAACACAAACATGATAACTGAATATAGAAGTGCAGAAAAATATTAAAAGGTAATAAGATACAAATTCCAAGAGCACTAAAATGTTATTTATTTTATAGTTAGAGGTGACACACATGACTTTCTCTGACATGGATTAATTGTAAAAGAGACTTGTGAAGATAGGCCCTAAAAGGGGACATGAGCTTTAAGCAAAATGGCATGGTATTGCTTATAATATAAAGCGTGTAATGGTTATATAGCTCTTTACCACTTTTAGATACATCTATATCATAAATACCTAAAGACAAAGAGTTTGGCAGTTTTACCTCTATGAATTAACCTTGTGGGAAATGATATAACGAATGTTGAGCACTCACCACATACACATACAGTCATTTGCCTTCCATTCTTTACTTCATCTCTTCATAGAAGTTACTTCACAGTTTGCAACTCTTCTTTGGCACCTTAAAATGTGTAAGAACAAAATGATATATAGTTAAAAAAAATTTTTTAAGGATGTTGATATTAAAGTACATTTGCATAAATTTATTTCTAAAGCCTAATCTGTAGAACATTAATGTTAATTCTAGTATTAAACCAAATGAATGTGTATTGAACATAAAGTAATGAAAATTATCATTAATTGTGGTAATACTTATAACCTTAAATATATGCAGTGCCAAATATCTAAATTTCAAAAATTCTTTCGGTACCGCTCTTTCGAATGCACAGTATACATCATATGGACTTCTTGTGACTGAGAATCTGCAACGTACAAAGGATTTGTCATTCTAAGCCAAGGTTTAATCATATCTTCTATCTCATCTCTAAAGATCCTACATTTATTTTAATTTTAGAATGGTGAAGAATTACAAGGAAGACAGTCAAATCCATAATATCCCAAAAGCTAATAAAATTTGAGGTTGCAACTGAAGTTGCTGAAAGGGCTTGGTTTATATGTTGCCTAAAGGCCAATTTTAAATACTTTGGGATTAGTGATGTAGAATCAGTACCCTTTATGAATTCTATTATGAAGAATGCCTTTTCTTTCCAGGCTCTGTTTAACTGCATGAGCACAAATGCCCCTGTGTCCGAATCTGTTTGAAACTAGCTATCTCTGAGAACACAAATGAACTTTTTTCCCTTGGTTTCAGAATGGGTCTAGTCCTCCCAACCTTGAGACATATCAGGCCATGCTGGTCAATATCCATCCTCTCATTTGTATTTGCCAGAAGACGTTTCACAGTGAAGTCATTAAGATTTATGAAGTCTCTATATTTGGTTTGACATCCTTAAGATTTATTTTTATTTTTTAAGTTGCTTCAGAGTCAAGGAGAAATGAAGAATTTTGGATACTTTTATTTCAGGGGTGTTAGCTGAGTTTAAATCATTTAGGCTCAGGCCCACAGTGAGTTAGTCTCAACTTGGCGATGGGGAGCCAGTGCCAGGCGACCTGGTGAATTCTCTTTTTCCCCTGCTCTGTTTGGTTTTACAGGCTATTAGTGGGGATCATTATATACATCTCCCAGGGCCATTTCGCCTTATAGAAATGCAATCTTCATGAAGCAATGTCTGAAAGATATGTTAAGGTTTTTAGAAATGCCACCACAAATTATGATACATTTCTTCCTTTTCTTGGATCAGTATGCCCAAATAAGGCTTGATCTGTAATTTGACCAAGAATGTGTGGCTGATGAAAAAGTTATCCCTATGCACGGCTAAATTTAATGGACTTTACCTTTACTTATAAAATTGTTAAATGTTCATCGGAACATTGATTCTATCTCTTGAAATATCACAGAAACCTTCAATTCAAAGGACGGATTTTCATACTTCCTCTTTTAACTCTTTCTTCTAGATACCTCTCTCTGTGTGTACCCTTTAATTTTTAAAGATCTTTGTGCCCACTTCTTTGTCTGGAAAGCAGAGGACTGGGATTCAGTCCGACGGCCTCTTACAGACCCAGACGGGGGACGCCTCTGGTTTCAGCAGCTCACTTCGCTAAGTTATTGATCGCAGGCACAATCCCTCCGGCTGATTTGTGTGGAGAGGGAATCCGCGCTGGGTGGGCGGTCAGCAGCGGCGCACCAGTCACAACACCGTGCAACGGTTACGGGTCCTCCCCTCGGCACCGATATATTCCTTCCTCTGCCCACTTCCCTGGCCCCTTCTCCCTACTTGCCCCCGGGCGGACGGAGGTGAGGGGTGGGGGCTTGGAGGGGTGGGTGCGCCACGTGCTTGCGCTCCGGGCGAGGAGCGGGCGGGTTCGGGACCCTTCTGGGGGTTCTCTGGGCCCAGGCGCACGTCCAGGGGTTGCTGCCCTGGCGGCGGGTGTGTCCCGAGGGCGGATTTCACAGTTTGGGGAAACGCGGCCGTGGTTTGGTGAAGAGGCCGCGTGGCAGGTTCTGGGGAATGGAGGAGGGCGCAGTGGTGGTGTTGGGGCTTTGGAAGCGGGCGGTGGTGCCAAGGGAGTTGCCCGACCGGTCTGGTTTGGGGATATTTCCCCGTAGGTCGGTTAAAGACGACTCCAAAGAGCCCGGGATGAGCTCCGAACGACGCGAGAGTGAACTCGCCCCGGACCCAGCACAAAGCTGGCACAGTGCGCGGCTGGCGGCGCGAGCGGCTGGGGGGG
>NW_006299705.1:11629553-11640691 GCF_000327345.1 Myotis davidii
GGACCGGAGAGCGGCAGCGGCGCGCCGCTGTGCGCGTGCCCGCCGCCCTCCCCCCCTTCAGCTAGTCCTGCACCAGCTAGCCTGGTTTTCCACCTGACAGGCCAATAGGAAAGGGCGGGATCCCGGAGCCGGATTTTATAGCTCAAACTCTCAGGGTCTTCAGGATTATGGGAAAAACTAACAGCCAACTGCTGGCTCTAGTAGTTAAGTTGCCTGGGTGGACTTGTGCGCACTTTGGCTAGGGAAAGGCCGCAAATGCAAGGAGAAATGGGATGCTACGGAGAACCCACCCTCACCCCCAGCTTCCTTTCCCCTCCACTGAGAACAGTGCGGGGAGCTCCTGCAAACATGCCACCACAGCCGGTGCTGTTCTTTGATCTGTGTGTGGAGCGGTACCAAGGGCACCAAGCGTGGTGGCAAGATCAGTGCTCCAAAGGCACACACTCTGCGAATAAATCAGAGGCGTGAAATGTTTATAATCGTCATGTTCTTAAAGCTATGAGCTGCTACCCATTGTAGCCTAGAGCCACATGTAGCTTTTAAAAATTAAATGAATTAAAATTAAATAAATTTTAAAATTCAGTTTCTGAGTCACATTAGCCACATATCAAGTGCTCAATAGCTACAGGTGGCTAATGCCTACCTTATCTGACAGCAGTGTTGACATCTACATCTTTGCATAAAGTTCTACTGGAATGTGCTGCTACAGACCTTTAATTGCATTCTCTCTCTCTCTCTCTCTCTCTCTCTCTCTCTCACAAAGAACCTGCTTTATGATAACAGTCACATTTTAGGACACTTTTGGCATTTGCATTTCTTGGCACTAATGTGAAAAGTTTTAAAGTCCAAATTTCAGTATCTTCCGGCTGAAAGAGATACTGGGAAACACTTAACACAAGCACTTAGTTTTCACAGGGAGGAGAAGTTGGGTCCATAAATTTGGAAATACAATAAAGTCACTGACAGAGTCTAGTATACTTTGTGCTAGACCAGGGCACGTTGCCTGGGGTTGGCTAGGCAAATGAACTCTCAGAAAGGTGACCTGGTAGAAGATTTTAGATAGGAGTGCCCCTTTACAAGAGAAAATACTTCTTAGCATTCCTCTAGGAAGAAATTCCATTTGGAAAAACATTTGGTGGTGTCATTGAATCACATAATGCCTTTTTAAAGAGACCAGTTGGGATAACTGTGTGCCTATTTATATTTAAGAAATTCTGAGGAAATGGAAGGACTTTCTAAAGTAAGAGCTAAAAAGCACTCTTAAGGTCAGGGAGGTGAGGTGTTTATATAAGGTGAGAATTGTTAGCAAAACAATCTTCTGATTCTATGAAGATAGTATCAGATACATTGATTATGCCTTAGACTGATATCGCTAGGGTGAAATTTGACCAGAAATGTTAATAACGTGAACAAAGCTTAATTATGAATTACAGTATCTGTGACATGTAAGGCAACAGGTTACATCTTAAAGATTTAGAGATAAAACATTAACTTTCTAACTTCAATGTTCTGTTTGGGTGGTTGGTTTTTGCCATGATTATCCCCTATATTTTTTATTTGGGGGTGAAATTTTGGCATGAATTCTGGCTATATATGGCAATTAGCTTTCAAGTTAACCCTTAAAGTGTTCAGATAAGTGGACTCATGAATAATAACTAATTTTAAAATAGTAACAGTAATATTTTTAAGCTTGGAGTTCCCCTGAACTGAAGCATATTTGAATTATTGTCTTTATTCCTCTTATTAACATTTCATGTGGTTCAAGATCGACAGGGTTCTTTCCATTCCCCCTGAAATCTAACCTAAGAGAAAATCATTTAGTTCTTCAAGTGCTTGCGGACTTGCTAGAAGGCCTCAATCTCTCCTTGACTGACTATTGAAAGGCTGGTCTGCCCAGATAGAGGCTCTGTGGCCAAACACCAGTTGGCTCTATCATGTGGTAACTGTATGATTACACACAGTTACTGAGCCTTCCTTTGACTCAGTTTCCTCATCTATAAAATGGAACATAAAGTACTACCCACAAACCATTGTTATGAGACTTAAACCAGCTACTCAATGTAGGCACAGGTCTGGGAAAGTTGTAAACTGCATTAAAAGTTAGTCATTCTATTCTCATGCAAAGAAATTCTAGTTCTATATCATTAAGTCCCATATTCACCCATCATAGACCTGTCAGAACAGAAAAAGTTGGAGAAGTAGGTTGTTAGAAGTTTGGGGATTGGTTCAGGAGAACTGTTTGTTTCACCTTTAAGAAGTGGAGATCTCTTCAATCCTAAAGTTCTCTGATTTAATGGGTAGAGGTTGTCTCATTTCCCTTTCACAGGCATGGTGCCTTCAGGACACTTTTAGTCAGTCTCTCTCTCTCTCTCTCTCTCTCTCTCTCTCTCTCTCTCTCCCTACTTGTTAGCTGCTTGGTTTTTGAAAAGGAATTGGAAACTCCAAGTCCATCCTATTTTCACCCTGGTTGACCTTTGGAATGCTGTTGTCAGCCAAGAAGACATTGATATCTTCAGTCTCCTGCTCACTTGAATTCTTTAGGGCAGAGCCTGCTCAGATTATCTCCTGATGTCATTCCAAATGTCTGATGGCCATCTATGGCAACGGGGCGACAGTGGTCTGCTGGGAAGGGAGAGTCCACAGAGTGCCTATGAGAGCATTCTGTGTGAGAGGGACCTGGAAGTAGTTATCTGTTGGATACATGATGAACATTACAGCTATGTCTAGGGACTGTTTGCCACTTTTTGAAAAACAGAGGGCATAGATATTTTGCTTTAAATAAAATTCACTTGGAATGTGTAGGATTCTTCTATCTGGTATTCATACTAACACTCCTCATTAAGAATACTAAGTTAAGACAAAGGAGTCCAGCAAGGAGATAATAAAGCCACAATGCTGCAAAATGTACCTTGTTTCCTCTAGCTCTAGGTTATTTTTCAAATAATGGTATTTAACTTAGCTGGGAATTTACAAAATTATTTTTAAATATTTTATTTATAACCTAAAATTTTAAACCGAGCAAAATAATATAAAATTTTAATTTTTCAAGGAGGCAAGATCATGCATAGATTTATAAGTTTCCAATACATGCTAGATTTAAAAATGAGGAGATGCATAATTATATCCATATTCTAATTTATTAGGAATAGAGAGAATTAATTTTTATTATTTGGGATGAATTCTCTAAGTTATTTTGGACTATGGTGAGAATTAAAAGTAACATATAATAAGACTCTTAAATTTAAGTCAGTGATTAAAACTTTATCTTTTGCCAGTGTGTGCAGTTCACTGAGTCAAAAACCACAACCCAAAAGGTCTCATAGCCTATAGATGATTTTTAAAAACTAAATTTGTGGTTATTAAATATTTCCATATCAATAATATTCATATTTGTAATGCAATGATACTTGCAGTATATGTGCAAAACAAATACTTCCATATTAAAATGTGGATTGAAAGAAATAATTTAAAGTGCCTAACAATTAATGATCACTTCGTATTTGTCAGTGCTGTATTAATTGCTTTAATTAAATTAATAGTATTATATTAACTGATTTATAAACTTTATTTCTTCTTATTGAAACAACAATTTTTCAGACAGGTAATACTATTCTTCCCATTTTACAGATTTTAAATACGAAAGCTTAGAGAGGTGATATTACCTGCCCTGGATCACATAGCTTATACAACTGGGAGACAAAGGACATGACACCAGGTTTGTTTCCAATAGATGCTCTGAGCTTGATGCTATACTTCTTCCTTTACAGGTAACTTTGCTCACTTATAGGGATGATGAGAGCAGGACATGATACAATCGATATATTTTTTTCATCAGAAAGTATTTTAGAAATACCCATCTAAACCTATGTTATCTTTTTCAAGGTAGACACTTTAGGAAATTATTTGCTTATTTCAGTTATGTTGTCTTTGCACAAGTCAAATCTCCTTGGGATTTGCCATGCAGTCTTAAGACTAGTCTTATTGTTGGCAAGTCGTTATCATTAGATGAATTTGTTGTTGACACTAAACCCAAACCAAATGTAGTGAAGAAGGTGGTTGATAGCAACTATGGCGTCATTACAAAGCAGCTGATTATTTGCTATCTGGTTCGTAAATGGACATTAATTGTAGAGACAAAAGGGGAATTTCAAGGGTATCCCTGATATGAATGTGTAGCCCTTAAGGAGATATTTTGGTGAGGAGCACTCATAAAAGATCTGATGATTTTAAAAATTAAAAGTTATACATCATTGATGAATATTGTGGGAAATACTTTCTCAAAGAACATACAACAGGCAGGGATAAATCAGAGACCCTGACTTAGAATCCAGACTCAGACACAATAACAATTTAACCTTAATTTTCTACATGTCCTTATTGTAAAATGGGTTAAGTGGCAGTACCTACCCAGGATGATTATTTTAGTTGAGAGGAAGAAAAAAAAATGTACTTCTATAACCACTTAGTTCCTGGCATGTAGAAAACATTCAATAAATGTTAGCTATTTTTGTACTATTTTACTTCAAGGACTATATTTCTGAAAAACATCTCAATGTCTCAGTTATCTAACAATATTCTAGATGTTTTCTTTTCTATGAGCTTACATGCTTCAAAGTAGCTTTTATTTCATAAAAAAAGCATTTTATATTTGAAATCCTATATAATAAAAGGCTAATATGTCCCCATGGGAGTTCGACCGACTGGGGGTTCAACTGCTCGCTATGACATGTGCTGAACACCAGGGGGCAGTGCAGAAAGAAGAAAGGAAGGCCCCCATTGGCAGCTGGAAGGCCCTGATTGGCCCTGATCATCAGCCAGACGTAGGGACCCTACCTGTGCATGAATTTCGTGCACTGGGTCTCTAGTAAATATAATAAAAACATTTATGATAACATGCTGATTAAACCAATATATATTATTGAAAAAGTCTTGCACAATGGGATTGCCAGTTTATACTATCTTTATCAGTGTAATATCCTTGTTCATATAATATTTTTTAGAGAAATATTTGGATTTATATTTGATTTTATCAGACTGATAAAAATAATTATATATCCATTTCCCCAGAATAAGGCTAAAAGTTTTACTTTTTATTTCATCAGATATCTTCTAAGTTGTTTATTGATTATATAATCTTATGCTTAAATTCAAGGAACCTTAGCAGAAATATATAGAATTAGTGGCTTCCTATTAAATCTGAGTTTTTAATTCATTTTAAATCAATATTATCTGTAGGGTGTAGGCAAAATTGTAAGGTTGCTGGCGCTTGTCTTTGTGTCTCCAACTTCCCTAAACTCACCTTCAATTTGTCTGCTTTTTCTCTGGCATGCTCTGTTTACCCAGCAGCAATTTTAAAAATCAATAATAGCTCTTTATTGAGTGGCTCTATCTCCTCACCCACAAGGTCCTTTCATTCCTCAGCAGCCTCTTTATGCAGAGGAGCCAGCCACTCCAATAGCTTGCTTTATGATACCGAGCAACATGCTACTCCTTCCAATGAACTTTTCTTCAAGTTTTCTGAAAGATGTTCATAATTCAAAGGAGCATCCAGGACTACACAGATTCCATAAATTCCAGCCTGTGTTGGTCAGAAGATGTTTTTAGGAGGAGACTTTCAGCATGTCTCAGGTACCCAACCCCACTCCATTAGCCAACATATAGGTAAACCCTGGGTTCAAGTCCATGGGAAGCCTGGTTCTTACTTAAAGGAGAAATTTGATTGTTTTTGAAAAGTTGGGATTGGAAGATGAGCTTTCTATCAGCAAAATGTCATGATGCTCCTTGAAAATGTGTCTACGTATTATTTAAAAAATATTGTACACTTTAGTACCTTTTGTTCTACTCTCTTTCTATTCCCACTTTGCATAGGAGGCGCATAGTTGCTGCATGTTCCTTGTACCATAGCTACCATGTTGTCACTGGATCTCACTCTGTGTGTGCTTCCTTCTGCCACTAGAGGTATAGTTAGTGATATTTCTCCAGAAACATCTTGAAGGAGATGTAAAACCTTGTAAGGACAATATGTGTTGCTTCCTGGATGAAGAGAAGAATTTGGAAGAGTTTGGTAGAGGTTCAGGATTGGAGGGCCAAATGCATTCTGCCCTTTATCTCCTCTGTGAAATCATTGATAAAGCCTGTTTCTATTTACAAAGATGGGGCACATAAATGAATCATTTCTCATGTTAATAGAGCATTAAACCTGTAAATACAGAGTACCCATATCAAATGGAATGTACTTTATATTAAAAATCATTGCTTTGAGGAGATTTGAAAATGAAATATACTTCTAAATAAAATATTTTGAATATTACTTAGAGGGGGGAAAGACACATTCTATAATTTTCTTGTTTTTTTTTTTTTTTTTTACCTCTTTTAGTAATAGCTAAATAGTTTATTAACAGGTTTAGTCCCATATTTTCCAGTTCCTTCTTTTTTCCTTCCTTCATCTTTTCTTCTCCATCTCTTCATATTCAGTTGTAAATTTTCTATTTTCAGTTATAAACTCAGTAAAGTCACATATACACACACATGACTGGTTGGTTATTAATAATTACTCAGATTGTTTTTCACTGCTTTGGAAGTGACATTTTCTGTTTCAGACCATACGATATCAATTTTTTTTCTATCTGAATCACTTCCAAATAAAATACTGTTAACAAAGGAGCTTATATCTAAACAATGTCTTATATACTATAGACAATATAGTTATAGAAGAGTTTTTGTAACTATTTTTGTTATTAATCATAATCACTCTTTAATTACAGTAATGATGATCTCACAGGGAATAAGACATGTGTTATGTTGTTCATCAAGTGTTTGTGAAGGATTTATGGTCACCTATCCACACATTCTCACCTCAATCTTATCCTATATAATAAAAAGGTAATATGCAAATTATCCCCTCGACTGGGAGTTGACCAGAGGGCGGGGCCGGCTGGCCAACCTCCCATGGCCCTTCCCCCTGCCACCCCTGCCCCCAACTGGCCCCTCCATTGGGGGCAGGGCTGGCTAACCTCCTGCAGCCTCCCCACCCCCCGTCGGCCTGGCCCCGAAAGGCCCCCATTGGTGCAGGCTGGCTGGACCCCACCTGTGCACAAATTTGTGCACTGAGCCTCTAGTGTAGCTATAAGATTCCAGTTTGTGCAGCCTCTGGCCACAAAATAACTCCTGCACAGCAAAATAAAGCCTGTGGTCTCCCTTACATTATTGCTAATCTATAACCTCTTAAGCTCTCTAGGTCAGTGATGATTAAGTATTCTAAAACTTGAATGTGTATGGCATACTGACTTCTCATAAGTACTGTCTATGCTGTTTTCTTATGACATTCTTGAAGAGTCAGTTCAAGCCACTTTTCATGTTTCAAGCTGCATTATTTAGTGCCCCAAACTCAGGTAGAACTTGAGAATGATTTCTGGCTTACAACTAGTATTGGGTGAACTTTATTATTCGCCAGTCCACATAAAAATAATTTAATAAATGAAAGACTTAATTGCTAGTTTTCTTGTTATTGTAGGGGAGAACCGACCCTCTTGGAGAAAAGGTGCTTTTGAGGACAGAACAATGTAGTGCAGAGAAGACTTTATCAGAGTGCCCCAAGTCCGTTCAGAATGCAGGCCCCACCTCGGGCTACAGGCTGGGAGTCTGCAGTTTAACTAGCTCTTCAGGTGTTTCTTATATACATTTCCCTTAGAAGCCCCTGCCTTAGGGTAAGAGTAAGCATAAGATCTGCAAAGGGCCGAAACCGGTTTGGCTCAGTGGATAGAGCGTCGGCCTGCGGACTGAGGGGTCCCAGGTTCGATTCCGGTCAAGGGCATGTACCTTGGTTGCGGGCCCATCCCCAGTGGGAGATGTGCGGGAGGCAGCTGATCGATGTTTCTCTCTCATTGATATTTCTAGCTCTCTATCTCTCTCTCTTCCTCTCTGTAAAAAATCAATAAAATATATTTAAAAAAAAAAATCTGCAAAGGTCTTCTAATTTAATAACCTCGACTTTTCCCCATTATTTGTTTCTATTCTCTCAACTATTCTTAACAAGTTTCATAGAACTTTATATTAGTTACCACCTTTCAAAATAGAAAGAATGAGAGCTCAAAATAAATAACTGTTTCTACTGCCTGAATTGCTGCATATAGTAAACAAGCAAATAGACATGCCACATATACAGGGTGTGACAAAAGTAGGTTTACAGTTGTTTGTATGGGAAATAATGCAATAAATAATAATATAAGAATACACTCTGTGTTTTGTGTACTCAGAACCATATACCTACATTTGCCACACCCTGAATGCTGTCCACTGTCATTAGAAAACTGATTAACCAATATGATGACCTAATTCTCTCAAATTTCTGAACAATTTTTAATCTTTACTTATCTGAGGAGTAGCTCTTTTCTTGGATGGAATATGTTCCTTGAATCCCACTATCTCAGGAAAACCTATAGAGTGGGTTTCAGATCCAGGTATCTCTACCGTTAGTGACCGACAGACATGTTCATGCTTCAGTGACTGCCGGCTACTTGTGCGCCTAGCTCTAGATTCTTTGCAACCAGGAGTAGCACTGTTTATTGGTTTTGCACTAAAGGGACTTTCTATCAATATAAATGTTCATTGTGATCTCAGTAATTCCCTCTGTCTGTCCAGCAATTATGAAGGGTCTTCACAACATGGCCATCCCAGACAACACGGTGATCCATGCTCCCAGCTTTCGAACCTCTCTTCATACCCAGCTGGTGCCATTAACCTCTCTTGAATCCAGATATTTTTAACACTTCAGTTTAGGGGTTCTCTGATGCTTCTGTTTCTTATTACAACATTTGTTTTTTTCTTACACGAACACATCATACTGGCTTACAGTGAGTGTGGTAAATATTTTTTTTTGTTAAAATTTTTCTCTCCCATTTTATAAAACTAAAAACATTAAGTGACCATCAAATCCTTTGTGTCAACTTAGCCCCGCAGAGCTATGTGTGGTAATATAATTCTGAAGGTGAGACCGCTCATGTTTTGTTACCAGGGTACCCAAGTGGGAAAAATATGGCCAGCTGGTTGGTAGTGTATTACAGAGTGATTTTGTTTTGTCCACTGATTTCACAGGCTAAATACTGTTGTTAGTTTTAATGATTTGAAATGCTGACATGGTGGGCTACTTATAGCAATAGGCAGAGGGTGAGGCATGCCATTGCAGACTGAAAGCCGCCAATATGGTCTAGGATTCTTCTGGGCCTTCACATGAAGCAGAGGAAATATATTTTATTGGATAATTAAAACTTCCTTCCCTACGACTTACACTTAGCCCAGGAGAGTCTCGTCCATTCAGTAGCCTCACAGAGGTGACATGACTGGTTTCCAGTCACAAAGCTACTAAGCAGTGAAACGGCTTCGATGGCTCTGAGCTGCCTGCTTCTGCTCCGGTGCTCGTTGGACAGCACTCTCCAACTCTCACGAGAAAATGTTTATGATCTTTCCAAGGCCAACGAGGGACAACTTATTCACTTTCACCAACACCCCGTGGAGACGTAGGGAGATCATTGAATTTTTTAAAGGTCTTGTGATTTTGTCTATTTTGTTATGACACCCCTGTCTTTCACAATTGTTAGAAATGGATTTTATTTACTCATTATTTTGCTTGCAATTGAATTTACGCACTGTTATTGCATATTGTTAAATTATTTGCTTATTAATAACTAATGGCGATTTGTACTAAATGTAGTGGAATAAGGAAATATATTTGTAAATTTATATATATAATCTAGTTGCTAAACTGTTGGAGATTATTTTAGACTAATCTCTTGCAGGGAAAACCTGTCCATAATTTTCTTCCATATTCTATACCAATGTTTCAAGCCCCATGCCCCTTCCCCTTTTAAATTCATTTGCATGTCTGATTTTTACAGCAAATATTGCTGCGAAGTCCAGGGTTAAGGTAAATTGTTTTAAATTCAGAACAAGGTAGATGTCTCCTACACAGTTTCTTTCCTGGAGGGTCAGAAAAGAATGAAATATTTACTGTGAATATATTTTCATGACCTGGACTGAATCAGTATGTTGTAGAGCATTATCAACAAATTCTATTATAGCAATATAAAATGTTTATTAATATCACTAAGAATTATTTGAATAAATATAAGATACTTATATTAATACAGGATTATTGAGTCATAGAATTTCTGAGCTGTTAGGAAACACTTGCTGATGAGGCCTTTGCAGAGAGGTTGGTAGTTACACACACACACACACACACACACACACAAGTTAGTTGTTGAGTCAATTATATGCACTATTTAATATACTCTGCATTTGAGTACTATACATAAGCTTGTGCTTTGGTATATTTGGTATTTTTAATTATGCACTAATATTTTAAAAAATTTTCAACCTCAACTTTTGATTCTTACATTCATCTTCTAAACATATATTGCCACTGATTTTTTTTTTATTTCTGCCATTTTACCTACATCATCACATTTTCAGTTAGAAATCAATATAAATGGCAAAGAGAATTTTTAAAAAGGAACATACCATACATATCTTAATGTGTTTATGCTCTTTTTCAAAAAAAGTACATTTCATAATTTTACTATGCTTTGATAAAATTGTGTATTTCTTCAAGAAGCTATTAAGTTTAGTGACTGAAAACAGTTCTCCAAAGGAATGTAACTCACTTTAATTTTCCATGTTCTCTTTTTATTTATAGTTTGATAGTTCATATGTTTAAAGTCTAATAGAAAAAAAATCACTGGATATGCAGTTGGGAGACAGACCCAAGTCTGCATCTACATTCTCATGTTGGTGACTAGGGCAAATTTCAAACACGGCTTCATTCTGTTTCATTTTCTTTGAAATGAGTAGTTGAAAGCTCAAAGATGCCCTCCCACAAACTCTAAGATTTCATGAGCCCCAAAGAAGATTTGGTTGAAAGAAATGTATTGACATCATTACTTGGCTGCCCAGTATTTTCATGGACACACACTTGTTACAAACATGTGAATTGCATGTAAGGAAATTAAGTCTTTGTAGGTGTGAGATGTGGATATCAACAGAAGTAGGATAAATAAGAACCTAAGGGGGAAATAAGTTAATCACAAAGGAAGAATGGTAGGTGGTTGAAATGATTCCTCTTGTACTTCTTTATATACACA
>NW_006299705.1:11641079-11653707 GCF_000327345.1 Myotis davidii
TTAGGTCCACAACTCAAGGTGTGGTTAGAATAATAAGAAATTTTGGGGCTAAACCTACCATTGTTCCTAATAGATTCAGTCACGCTTTAATAATTCACAAGTGTCATAAAAATAGTTTGGAAGAAGTTTTTTATTGCTTATACTTGGGGTGGATTACAAATAGTATAATAATTATAGCCAATAGTACTATGCACATAAAACATAACAAATATAATTCAGAAGTTGACTTAAGAGTGTATGTTCAGTTGTGTTGTATTTAGTTATTCTACAAGTGAGTGCTATGAGTCTTTAGGAATATAGTATTTAACTGACCATATAATTGATAATTGAAAAGAATCATCAAGTGCATGGAGTACATAGTCATTCTTTAAAGGACTAATGAAGTTATCTAAAATATTTAGCAACCATGGTTACTCAGGAGCCAGAATCAATATAATGAAGAAAAATAGCACATAAAAAATAGCACTTTGAAACTACAATATATTCTTTATTAAAAATAAAATATGCTTTAATTTTCTGAACCATAGTTTACATATAATAATTTATAAATGAAAATTATATTTGGGTTTTAATTTAAAAAATATGCGTTCATTAAGTGTAGATAAGATTATGTTTTTAAAATATTAAGTTTTTTGGTTAGGTGGAGCATTTCTGGTAATATTTTAAACTACAAATATTTTATAATTTTAAACAGCAATTGTCATTGTAAAAGAGTATAATGCTTATAAATTTGTGGAATATCTGTGTCATCATTGAAAATTGTTTTAGATATAATGGTTATTTTCTAAAAAGTCAGATCTTGTTACTTTCCCAGTACACAACTATATGTTGAGCACGTAGATTGGAAATTAGTTATGGGATTATCAGAATAAAATAATTGCCTCATAGTATTAGTAATTTATATTGGTGAGCCTTTCTCTTCTTAAGCACCAATTCTACCCCCCACAGCCCAGAAAATTGATTTTATGCATAATAATTTATAGCATTTTTGATCAATGTATGCTGTGTGTCTTTTACATTCATTAGCCCATGTTGCTTGTGAATATGGAATTTGGTTATTAAAATGGTTTCATATGTTTACTATGTATAGTCCCTAGCTTTGAGCTCCTTACTAGCTTAAATAAATGTTTTCAATTTGCTAAAATGCAACAATTTGTAGAGAAATGCTTGAAGCATAGTTAAAAGAATGAGTTCTTGAAATAAAATCACTTTTTAGAAATGTGTCTAACATGTGGTCTCATTTTTCCATCTTTTGCATTAATTAAAATCCTATTCTGAAAATAAAAATATTTTGCCTAAACTTTTGAATTCACACAATAAAAATACCAAATATATAAACGTACTAATTTTGGAAATCAATGACGCAAAAACATGCTTTAGAACTGTCTTGGTTGTTATTTCAAAGAATTTTCTCTAAAGAAATTCTCTGTAAAGTAATGAGAAAATGTTGCTACTTTTAATAAATATTCTGTGCAATACATGTTTTTACACAGTGTATTAAAAATAAAGTTAATTTAATGTTCTCCCTAATCATATTCCTATCACATGCACACACAAAAAGTACTAGCACACGAAATGTCTAAAAGAAGCATGCACCATTCACCTTTTTATTTGGAGATTTATTTAAAAATATAACATTTTACTCATAATAGATGACAGAATTAGGAAAAAAGATGAAATGGTATTTGTGTTTATTTAAATAGTATAATATCATATCTGTAATTAATTCTTCATCTTTCAGATGTTGAAGATAGTAATGAAAGAGACCAACATTAAAAACAAAGTATTCCCTTCAAAAAACTTTTTTAAATGTAAAAAATTGTCAAATGGTAACAGCTCCACTTTCTACACCGGGCAAACCCACTGTTGAGTTAGTTGGCTCTGATTCCAGTGGTCTCATCAGCTTTCTGAATGTAGGTACCACAGCCGCGCCTCCTCTAAGATAACAAAATCAACTTTTAGATATTAAAAAAATATATTTTGGCAATTGAAACTCACCAGTGCCTTTCTGCTTCTCCAGGAAGTTGTACCCGTCAGCACCTGCTGAGGGCTTTGTTGTCCAAACTCTGACAGGTAAAAAAATTCCTGTAGAATAAAGCCAGACCAGCTGGCTTTGAAGAGAAACCCCCCAGTTTGGGCTGCGTTTGCCTCCTCTCCTTTTCTATGAAGACCCAGGCTTTCCCCCCTTGATCGTCAGGCCGTAAGATGCGTGATCCCTGTGCACAAGTGTCTGGCAGGCCGAGGTGCACCTGCTCCTGTCACTCTGGAGTAAATTTAGCTGTAAAGGTATCACTGACAACCAGACCTTTGTCAGTGCTGGCAGAAGAACACAGAACTGCTTCCCTCCCCTGCCCCCTTCCAGGCCCCTAGGCTGCTAGTTCAAAAGGAAAATATCAAATCGGAAGTCTATCCAAAAATCAGTCCTAAAAGAAATGAGATTGCTTTCATATGGTCAAAAAGTACGTTTTCTGATTTCATACAGGCTTCGAAATTACATTTCCAAGAATAATCTTGGAACAAGACAAGTTTTTGTTCAATTAATTGTGGCTGGAAACTTTTTAATGGAAACATACCCCACACTTCCTCCATTTCAGGTTATTAAATTGTGTTAAGCATTAAAGTTTGTTGCCATTTGTTCATTTCGATCCAAAGAAATATTAGAAGGTTAAAACTTATCACATAGGAGGATTAATCATGCTACCAAAATTAGAAAGCATGTAGTTCTGAGAGACCGAATGTCAAAATTGTATGCGCATAGCATTTAAACTATTGGGAATCTAGGATCCCACTACAACATTTAAAATGGCAGCTAATGTCTGAAGGGGCTTGGGAGCTGGCTAAGGCTAGTGTTCTCTTACGCTTTGATTATGGTAAGGGCATTTATCATTGATGTGAATTTTTTAAGGATTAATTTCTTTCCTGATAGTTTGAAAACAATTCCTTTTGAAGGAAAGTAGAGAGGCAGGCAGTGTTCATTGATACGCCTGACATCAATAATAGTAGTCAAGATATTTAAGCAGCCTAAGGAGTAATGTTCTGAACCAAATAATTCTGAGCCTCTCTTTAATAATTACGATTGCTTAAGTGGTGTTAAAAAGAGTTGTACAAAGCACCAGTTCTATCATATTATCGTTGTTTATAAGGGTTGGGTGTGATGAGAAAAAGAAATCTGGGTCAAAATTAAAAAAAAAAAAAGCTTTGTAAAATAAACAAAGTTCCTATTTACTTACTATGTATAAACAGCCACTCACCAAACCTCATTTCTCCGCAGGGCACCACTTTCAGATAAAAACATAGACCTGAATGGCATCACCCAGTATCCAAGGAGACCATGTAAGTACCTCTCTCACTGTGTACTTCTCTTATTCGGAGTTTACAAGCTAGCTGAGTACTGAATAAGCGAGTGCTTTTATTTAATAATTACTCGGGAGGTACTTTTTAGGAGCCAGCGAAAAAGAAACAGGTTCTTGATTGCTCCGTGCGTCAGAACAAAACCCTTACGTTTTTATCATATTTCATGAAAGTATGCGTTTGGTCCCAACGTCTCCATCAATATTCACTCTTAGCTAGAAAACAGCTCCTCAAGTCCTAATGAACTGAGAGTTTCAAACTTTCCCAAGACCCTTTAGTGTTTGAGAAACAACATTTCAGAGGCCTTGTGCCAGGAGTATGTAGCTACCTAATTATAATAAAACTCCCTAAATTTTAGAAATAAGAAAAAATTGCCCAGAAACTATTTTATTGGTAAACATTTATAGCAATTTATTGGGTTTAGATTTTCTTAGGGAGTGAACAAGTGAACAAAGAGATGAACTTACGAATTTAAACAATGCAAAGAATCCTGAAAGCAAGTGTAATTTCCAAGATGCAATAGCTGTTAGCAGAAAACATTGGGAAGTTGGCATATTATGTTTTCTTTTTTGTCTGTCCCCAAATGAATGTACATTTTTTGTAGCTAATTTCAAGGTTCTAATTAATTTTCAGAACTATGGAATCTGCTGTGGAAATTTGGTTTCCAAATAACATGCTATTCTGGAAAATGATCCATTTCTAAAATATTTGGAATATTCTTTTAAGAGTTTCTTTACCTAGAGTCTAGTGGTCGGCAAACTCATTAGTCAACAGAGCCAAATATCAACAGTACAACGATTGAAATTTCCTTTGAGTGCCATATTTTTAAAACTTAAACTTTATAGGTAGGTACATTGTTATTAACTGAACTAGGGTACTCCTAAGGCTTAGGAAGAGCCACACTCAAGGGGCCAAAGAGCCGCATGTGGCTCGCGAGCCGCAGTTTGCCAACCACGGGTCTAGACTTTATTATTTTTTTATAGTTGCACTATCTACTTTTAAAATAAAAATTTTCAACAATAAATGATTATTCGTAACTGTTCACTTTTTCATGAAAATACTTCAAATTCTCTCTATACTCATGTAATTATAGATCTCTCTTTTTTAACCATCTGGATCAGCTATACGGTCTATCTAGTCTTTTAAATACGGACCTTTTACTTTTCATCAAGGTTTTCAGGAATTGCATAAATGCAACTGGTTAGCCCTGTGGTTTGGGAGTTCTTCACATCATTCTCATTTACTTTAGTTACTCTTGTATTTCTGTCCCGCCGCTGCAACCTGGTTCCTTGCTAAGCATAAATGGTAGAGAGAATCTCACTCATGGTTTCTCCATTGAATCAGACAG
The DNA here is from genome assembly GCF_000327345.1 of Myotis davidii. Taxonomy (NCBI): domain Eukaryota; kingdom Metazoa; phylum Chordata; class Mammalia; order Chiroptera; family Vespertilionidae; genus Myotis; species Myotis davidii. The sequence goes on from NW_006299705.1 coordinate 11,645,779, forward strand.
ACCCTCGTATTCAAATTCTAACTGGAGGAGCATTTCGCTTTCTCATAGAAGGAGGTCAGCTTGCATTGTTTATGCATTTCTGTGTTTCTCTCTATATATTACCAAACGCATCTTTCTGGATTGAGAGATAAGAAGTTGTAAAACTGAGGAATTTGCTGGGACTTTTGAAGGATGTAAGAACCTCCTTACCTGGTAGGAGGACCTGGGTGGGAAGTGAGTTTTTTATGCTGGTCACAAATTTCTCAAGTGTGTAGTTTGAGGTCTGAAGTACTGTCCTCTAAAATAGGAATTCCTCGCCACAAAATAAAGGTTGGGCCATTGCTGGGTAAACTTGGATGCAGAGCAAGGTTAGAACAGGTCTTTATAAAGAAAGAAAATGCAAATTGAAGGGGAGGATTGGCTAATGTTATAATTCCCACTCTTGAGGAAATGGAATCTTTTGAAATTTCATTCTCCTGTAGGGAGAGAAAAAAGAAAATCTATACTTCAATAAGTGTGGCACATTTTAAACTACTTACATTAGATTATAGATATTGTAGAAAAATTACTTACATTTGATACCATTAATTTAACCTCCTATAACAAAGGAAAAATGACTTGATAGAAATAAATATATGCACATCCATTTATCAGTAATGGTCTCTTAAACAAAGACCATCATTATACAATAGAATTTTCTGTGATGATGAACACGTTGTATATCTGCATTGTCCAATATGGTAACCAGTAGCCACATGTGGCTATTGAGCACTTGAAATGTGGGTAGTGCAATGGAGAAACTAAATTTTGAGTTTTATTTAAATTTACATAGGCCATACTTGACTAGTATGTACTGTACTGGTATTCTGCTTTCATCAGAATTCAAAATACTCTCTTGCATAGAATTTCTAATCTATTGGTATTTTATTATACAGTAACATTTTTACATTTGCCTTACTATTTGAGTTATTATTCCAATGGAATTTCTTTATAACATTTTCCCAGAGATGAGTGTTTTTAATACTGTTGATGAGAAGACATTATAATATTGTTTTATAAACCTGGGGTAGCAACTTTTAAATGACCATTATAAACAAGATTGTGTCTAAAAAGAAAAACACTCTAATGAAAGTTCTAACTATTTTGATACATATTTTGGAAAGTTCACTTACAACTTCTACAATATATCCTTGGAAATAATTCCCCAGACTTAACCAGCATACAAAAATGTTCACTAGTCCTGATTCCCCAAAGCTAATTCTGCTCTCAAAACACACATTAGGTTTTAAATCTGTTCCTATGACCTTTTCAGGCATTTAGTGATGCAGGATGATTATTTTACTAGTACATTAATATTATAGACAGAATAACTACCTAAACTATACTGAAAGTTTATTGGTTATTTGTAGGATAATGAATCAGAGACAATGAGGGATTTTTTTTTAAAGGAAGATGTAACACTCACTTTCTTAGGTACTCCACTTGGATTTGAACATATCCTTTTGGATAGATAGAATTCATATAAGTTAAGGAGAGGAGAGTTCTTTTTTCAAAAAATATTTTTTACTGATTTCAGAGAGAAAGTGAGAGGGGAAGAGAGAGAAACATCAATGATGAGAGAATCACTGATGGGCTGCCTCCTGCATGCCCTCCACTGAGGATCTCTTGTGCAACCTGGGCATGTGCCCTGGGGGGAATCAAACAGTGACCTCCTGCTTTATAGGTTGACGTTCAATCACTGAGCCACACTGGCTGGGTGAGAGTTCTTCTTTTGATAGAACCTTGGACAAGCAATCCAGAGTGTCCCTCTTACTTAAAAACAATCAGATCCTAGATAAAACATACTCTCTAATGAGATATTTAACTTGAAAAAAAATTTCGAACATCTCCAAAAATCGGGGACATCTGGAATACACTCATCAACAAAGATAAATTTAAAAAAAACCCAAAAGACTAAAACATATGGATGGTAGGTGGAGTTGAGAACAATAAGCAAACAAGAAATGCAGGAATGGCAAACATGATTTGGATGAGTAGTATAGTGAGATGATGTTGGAAGGAGAGCAGCCATATGCTCTATTAGATTTTTCATAAACCTAGCCTTATTAAAAGAACTGGAAGAAATAATAACCACATTTATAGACCCAGTTGTTTTTTTAAATCTCCTTTCATGTCTTTTGGTGTCTTCAATTAGGTAGTCAACTGCTTGCATACCGCCAAAACTATTTTCAGAAAAAATTTCTACCCTGAAAAGCCAGTGACTTGTGTGGGGAAAACATGGTCTCCATGAAGGGTATCCTACAAATCACAGTCTTCAATGTCCTCATAAAATATCATTTCTGATATCTCTATGCCTGAAAAATTGTTTTCACTTAGAAACATGTACTGTGACCTCTAAGTCTTTAATCACTGCCTCAATTTATTATAAATTTATTTACATATTTTAATATAATGGACTTCCATACAACTACACCTACCTTCAATAACTATCAACGCTTGGGCAAATTTATTTCATCATTTCCACTTCCCATCCCACCTCAAATTATTTTGAAGCCAATTGAGACCTGACATCATTTCATCCTTTAATATTTCAGAGGTATATTTAATAGATTAGGACTTGTTTTTTAACTGAAAATATGAACCACATCTAAAAAATGGATTGCATCTAAAAAGTCAATACTTCTTTATTATTGACCAATATGCGAAATCAGTATTCAAATTTTCCCAACCGTCTCATAATTTTTTATAATTACTTTTTACTGTTTGAAACAGAACACAAACAAGATCCCTGCACTGTGATTGGTTGATATTTCTCTTCTCTTTTACTCCATAGGTTTCCCCCTGTCTATTTTTCTTATTAATTGAGGAAACTGGGTTAATTTGTGTTGGAGAGCTTTTTATTGTTTATATTTACTGATGCATTCCTGTGGAGTTCTTTAATAAGCTCCTTTGTCCCGTGTCTTTCCAATTAATTGGTAATTGGGACTAGGAATTTGACCAAATTTATTTGGAGGCGGCTGGGCAAGATGACTGGTTCTTTCTCTTTCTGTGATTTTAGAAGGTATTGATCAATATTTACATCCATTTATTCCTTAGGGTTAGGAATACGTATTTGCCCAGCTCAGTACTCTGCTTAATTCTTGAATAGAGATCTCAGATCTTTCTCTATGCAGCACCACTCTGCCAGGTGCTCTGTCCTGTGAACTGTAGCCACCTTATTCTACCATATTTTCAGTTCTGTTTCCTCAACTCAGGCAGTTTGCTACCTGCCTCTTGAGTTACCCTCCCCGTGCCACTGCTAAAGCACCCTCAAAACGGTAAGCAAGGCAGTCAGAAGATTTACCTCCTTAGCTTTTAGTTTCTCAGGGATTATTGCTTTTTGTTGCCTGATGTTCCATGTTTTAAAAGTCATTGCTTCATGTATTTTAAAGGAGTTTTTTGGTTGTTGTTATTATTGTTGTTGTTTTAAGAATGAGGATATATCCAGCCCCCTTTAGTCCATCTCGGCTAGAATAGGAAGGCTCCCCATTTTTTTCTAAAATAATAGTTCAGTGGTAACTTGTTAATCCAAGCAATATCTTAATATTTAACCCAAACTGGAAAATGTTCGAATGGAAGTGTGTGTGTGTGTGTGTGTGTGTGTGTGTGTGTGTGTGTGTCCCCTTTGAAAACTGCTATAGTTTTAGCATTGTCAGTGCAACTTTCAGGAACTTTTGCTGACATTTTCCCTCCTAATGAATTATTTTCCCCTACAAGACGAGTCCTATTTTATTTTCTGCCATTTGGAGGCAATTTTGTAGTTCATTAATTCTTTTCTTCAACAAATATTTTTGGAGATCTACTATGTGCTGTTTAAAGTGTTGGCGGTAGATTGATGAATAAGACACTATTATGCCTTTAAAAATCTTACAATTTATTTTCACATTGAAACTTGACAGGAATGTTCATAACAGCTTTGTCAGTAATAACCCCAAATTGGAAAAACCCAAATGTCTGTCCATGGATGAATGGTTAAACAAACTCTAACATATCCGTAGTATGGAATACTACTCAGCAATGAAGAGTAATGAACTACTGATAAGGGCGAAAACTTGGATGAACCTCAAGAAATTATGCTGAGTGGAAAAAGTTTGTCTTAACAGGATACTTTGTTGCTTATATTCATTTAGAAAACATTCATAAAATAACATTATTACAGAGATGGGAGTCAGGTCAGTGGTTGCTGGGGCGAAAGGGGAGGAGAGGGAATAGATGTGGACATAATAGAGTGGCGCTCAGGAGTCTTGTAATCATGGTAAAGTTAAGTGTCTTGATTGTGGTAGTGTTTTCTCAAAGCTACCCATGTGATAAAATTGCATACAGCTATACGCATATAAATACAAATAAGTACATGTATAACTGATGAAATATGAATGAGCTCAATGGACTGTACCAATATCAATTACGGTAACTGGTTTTGATATTGTAGTTATGCAAGATGTTAACACTGGGGAAAGGTTACATAGTACAGTACATTTCTTTGTACTGTCATGTGAACTTCTAATCTATGAGATGTCACTCTCCAGAACTTGGGGAGAATCATATCTGTGACCTTTCTCCCTGTCACACATGTGAGGCTCAATGCATGTAGCAATACCAGGCGAGTACTCACATTTGGGATCATGAATACAGAGCTGACCCCATCCATGGTTGTCACCCAAGGGGCACGGAGATTGATAGGAGCAACATTCAAAGGGCAGAGTGCAGCAGCTATAGGTAAGATGGTATGAACTCAGGCTGTGGAAAGAATAACTATGTGGAATACCTAAAAATCAGGTGCACAGTATCACATTCAATCATATCTGTGACATACCACAGTGTGGAATAAGGACATGGAAACAGTCTCACAAAGAAAGAAAGGGAGCCACACAGGCCCCTGGGACGAGGCCCACAGTCCTGGCCTCCCAGATCTAGTGGACTACACAGATTCGAGTTGAGCATGAGCAGTGACATGGGAGCTCAACAGTGGTAGCTGGTCCCCAAATGTACCCAGTGAGGAAGAGAAACTCAGAGACTCTGAATACGCTTCCTATTATGGTTGGGTTTGGTCCTGAGACTGACGGGCCTGGCTGTAGGTGGGGGCATTAGTACGTTCATCTCAACTCTGCTTCAATAGACAGAGAGCGAAAAAGGGAGATGGTGGTGGTGCCTGTCTACAAACTGGAGTGATTATATTGGGGTCTATGCAACTCTCATTGCAAAATGAATGTTTCAGGGATACTTAGGCTGCTTAGGAAGAAACAATTTTAGTAGCTTTCCAAATCTATGGAAAATACACTGCTTCTTGTTAATCTCTATTGCTCTTCCCCAAATGCTTATAATCTTATTTAATAGTATTAAAAATCCAACACAACACAAGTACAGTATTAAGATTATTGATATATTTTTATTTATTAGCATAGTGCAGGGTATTCAGTTGTTGCTTAATGAATACTAGCTGACTAGACACAGGATTTACCATTGACCTTCCTAGTCTTGGTACAAAACTATATCCGTCAGTTGTGAAATTACATTCTTGAAAGAAAATCACTGTTTTAATTTGGAAAACAAATACAAACACACACATTCACTCACCTTTCTTGCTGGTTCCTAACTGACTTTTTAAGAAAAAAAAGGAGAGAATTAATAAAGAGAGCTCTACTACTTTTAGTTAAATATCAATAACATATAATAATGTACAATAAATGTGGGTGTGTTTAGTTTTTTTTGCTAGAAGAAAAAGAATGAATGACTATTTTTGTAAGTCCTCAACATTATAATGAAATAATCTAGTTCGTGGAATCATTCATTCTTTCATTCAGTAAACACCTACTTTACACTTCTTATGATTTAAGATAGTATGTTGGGCACAATGGATAAAAACCTATAATTTTGACCCTCAAGTTGCTCATATTTTATTTGTAAAGTCAGATTGTGCCAAAGATCTCTTTAAAACATTGGTAAATTTAGTGCTGGAAGCTAGCTATGAATGGGGAGAAGATTCACTGGTTTTCCTTCAATGGTATTTTTAGGATAAATGTGTAGACAGTGGTTTGTTTTTAAAGAAGTTACATTATTTGGCATTATTACATTTTATTTATTTCCTTGATTGATTAATTGCAGTTAAATTACCTTAGCATGCTAGAACAGATTTTACGGATTTTGACATATGATTAAACAGCATAAAGCATAACTAATGTGGTTTTAGTGGCATGGTATGTATTAAAGCATAAAATTTAAACACACACTTCATCAGGATTTTTTGCAGTTACAGTGAATTAGAAGGACTCAGATATTGGAGCTCTCCCCACTCCTCTTGTTAGGGAGGGGCAGGAATTTTATAATTGAGATTATTCTAGAAGAGTGTCCTGACACGACTGATTGACTTTAGTGATGTGTCTTGAAAGTTCAAATTCAAGGTGTGCACTTATTTCAGTAGGCTCATTCTGCATGTTTAAATAAGAAATACTATTTCTGGGTGTTCTGAATAACTCGTACATTTATTCCTAATAGTGAGCATTTGGACTAATGATGGATTACTAATGAGCATGTAAATGTACCACCTGATTACATTAATATATGATCCGCCATGACGAGGTCTGAAATGAACAGTTCTGATATGTATTTCTTTTTCCCAAATGGCACTGTGGCGTATACTGAGCAGGACTCAGACAAGGGTGTTTTCTTAAGCGCCGCTGATTTAGTCAATTATCAAAAATCACATTATAATAAATGCTGTTCTAAGAATTTTGATTAACCTTTAAATAAATGTTACTTTGGAAAGAAAATCTACCAAATGTGTTAATGATATTGTGAAGTGGTAGTAATTGCAAATATGGCTATATCGTTAATTGACACCACCTTCTTAAACATATATAGCACATTAGCTGCTGTGGGGCTGGGTGATAGTAATGGTGTCTATGGCATTTTTGATGCATTGAGGTTGACATGAGTAAAATGGAAACTTAGAGTGCTCACCAGGGTTATACTTTCATGGACATCTGATGCCCATGGTCAAGTAAATTTTTAATGACACATAGTCACTACACACCTTTCAGCCTTCTAGAGAGGTAAGAGTACATTGATCTGTTCTAATTAGCCTTGCAGAGTACTTCAGACATCCCTGCATGAACACTATTATTTAATAAAATGGGAGCTGGGATTTTTTTTTTTTTACAAGCTCAGCACTTGCTCCTTAGATGGCTGTATTGTTGTTGTTTTTAAACTGAATTCGCATGTTCATTCTCGTCTTTGTCTGACAATGTAGTATTAATGCAGCAGCATGAAAAAGTAAGCAAAATTAAGAAATGGGTCTGATTATGAAGGTTCATTGCTATTATAAGAAACCCATAGAGCACATATCCATTCCTTCCCTAATGTATAGGGTGCTGACTGCATAAAATTGCTTAGAAAGACATTAAGGATGTACAGGCAATTGTGTTGAGGTGTGCAGTAGAATGCTTTTATGTTTGGCAATAAAGGTGGCTCTGGAATATCTGATTTGCAAAATAAAAGGTAACCAAAGCAGTTTGTAATTGCTCTAGAGTAGAACATTTATGTAGGGGCATCTACTTGTTTTTAAGAGTTAAGTTTTCATCTGAGTTTGGGGTGTATAACAAAGAATCCCGAGTTCACTGATCATTGGAGTAAATCAAGCATCCTATCTAATAAAAGAGTAACATGGTAATTGGCGTACAACCGCTACCCTTCCCATTGGCTAATCAGGGTGATATGCAAATTAACTGCTAGCCAAGATGGCAGCCGGCAGCCAGGCAGCTTGAAACTAATATGAGGCTTGCTTGCTTCAGTGATGGAGGAAACCAACGTTGCCCGCCTGCCCTGCAGGCCTCTGAGCCTGCAGTTTGAAACATTTTAACAAATACCACCAGACTCCAGCCAGCAGATTCGCAACATTGTAAGCAATGGCCAGAA
>NW_006299705.1:11654680-11666330 GCF_000327345.1 Myotis davidii
CTCATAGGATTTGGGGGTAGGGCCGTGGTTGGCAAACTGCAGCTCGCGAGCCACATGCAGCTCTTTGGCTCCTTGAGTGTGGCTCTCCCACAAATTACCACGTGCGGCGTGCACGTACAGTGCAATTGAAACTTTGTTGCCCATGCGCAGAAGTCAGTTTTCGGCCTGGGCGAGTCTATTTTGAAGAAGTACTGTTGATATTTGGCTCTGTTGACTTATGAGTTTGCTGACCATTGGGGTAGGAGAATTCCTAATATAGATGCTTCTTATAATTGTGATGTTACTAAGTTCCAAACAGGATACAGACCAGATTGTGTTAAATCCCATCTCAAGGATAAAGTCCACAGCCAGAACTTAGAGGCAGGAATATCACTTGGTGAGTGTGGTTCACTGGTTACTGGATTAATTTGTTGCTAAGAAAATGGAACAGGAGTATATTCCTGTTGAGCTGTAGGGCTGGCCATTGATGACAGTGTCTGGATTCGCCCTTATGTGCAAGGAAATAAAGACATTCTTCCTGCTGTTTCATGGTCACAGATTTATCTATTAGGCCTCACAAATGCCTGCTTTCTGTTACCTGAAGTGGCATAATTAGAGATGAAAATCTTCATATTTTTGTCAATATTCCTAGAAATAATAGCATTTTGTTGAAGTCAGATCCACAGCACAGTGTGAATGAGTTAACTAGTTCTTTTTGGAGGACAGGACTTGAAGGTGATGCAGGTGGACAAATATGAGGACACTGGGAAATGAGGGAAAAAGAAAAAATGCATTGTAGGCATGAAGGGGAGAATAGGAATGAGATGAAGGAATGGAGTGAGCAGAGGACAAGGTTTACTTTCTTTATAATATAGGGAAACCTCTAAAAATGGTAGGCCTTTTAAATGTTGTTGTTTAAAAACACCTTTTAAAAATTCTGGTTGAGCAGTAACTGGTTTGGCTCAGTGGATAGAACATTGGCCTGCCGACTGAAAGGTGCCAGGTTCGATTCCCGTCAAGGGCGTGTACCTTGGTTTCGGGCACATCCCCAGTAGGTTGAAAACTGAATTTGTTTTCACTTTTATTTCAGTGGAAACTTCATCATTTTGTTGTTATCAGGTATTTTCTTTGAATTACCCAGTTTGTTTATTTCAGAAGCAATTATTGAACAACTATTCTGGGCTAAATAGTATGTTGGATGCTAAGGAAAAAGAACATGATTCCCATCCATAATATTTTATTAGTCACCATGTTTTTGGCTATTGGGTGCATGAAACCTAAATGGCTTTAGTAATAAATTTCTTGGCTCACACTACTGAGGGTCCAGAGATAGAGTGGAATTCAGGGACATTTTGACCCAGTAGTTTTGTCTTAGTTTTCCTTCCATTTCCCCGCGTCTCTATGGATCAGCGTCACCAGTGGCTAGTAGCAAGGTGACTATCAAGTGAAACGGGCTATTTCAGAGACTTTCTAGAAGAGTTAGAAAAGCTTTCCCAAAGGCATCAAAGAAACCTCTTCTTAAATTTTATTAGCCTAAGAGACCAAAATTATGCAGGCAATTACAGGACTGGTGGTTGTAGATATGTATGGGTTCAGTGAAATTATTGGGTGGGGGCATCCACTCTAGACCAGTGGAGATGGGGGATTCAGAGAAGACTATATTAAAGAGATGCTGCCCAAACTAAATCCAAGAGGATGAGAAGGAATGAGGAGGTGAAAAGGGCAAGTAGGGAATGTACACAGACATAGAAGTGAGAGGATTCATTGCACCAAAGCAGCTATCCTTATTCATCTTTCAGGTCTCAGCTTCACCTCATCTTCTTTGGCAGGTTTAACAGAGCCTTGTGCAGTTTCACAATTTCCTATACTTTCTCTGTTTTAACACTCCCCAAACTTCATTGTTATTTATTCAACTTCCTGCCCTTCTCCACTAGATCTGCCAGGGCAGCATCCATGTCTATTGCCCTCTGTATTCCTAGTGCCTGAAATATGATAGACAGTTAGTAAGTATTCATAAATGTATGAATAAATGAATTATTTATTATTATTTTGTTAAATGATAGCATTTGGACCTGTTTACTACTACATTGGTAGCTTTCATGACCCTGATTAGACTTCTTACTAATCATAAAACGTGGACAATAAAACTGAGTCTTAGGGATTCTGAGGAGTTTTTTGACTTTCATGTGACTATTTTGAATAGAATTTTTTTGAGCATAGTTATGTCTTTTTATACATCATATAATCTCAAAGCAGAATGAGACTTTAAAAGTCATCAAGACTCTTATTTGTTGGGTGAATGAGTCTTTTTAAATATTTTTTTATTAGAAGACTGAATCTTTGCTCACCACATATGTATAAAGCTCCAGTTTAGGTGACTTTCTGATTTTTTCCTAGTTTTATGATTTTTTAAATTTCTAATTAAATAATTAATACATTATTCTATTAATAATAATCAGAAATGACCCTTCTGTTTTCTCTGTTATGTGCAATGAATTGGGAGGCATTTTGCTAGATTTAACAACAATGCATTTCTACTTGGTTTTAAGCCTCATATATCAAAATGAATTAATGAAAAGCTGATTTTGCATGAGTTGTTTATAGTGCCTGCTGTTCATTATCATAAGTATTATAATTTGCAAATATAAAACATATCAAATATTGAAAGTCTGAAATGTTTAACTTGAAGAAAAAGAATATAAGAATGGAAAAAATAAGTATCTTATGGTGAAATTAGCCCAAAAGCCTATTTGTGATGTTAAGGACCTTTTGTGGAGCAGTATGGTTGTCTAGTGGATCTCTAAAGATCTTTAAGTCAGGTTTGATGTTCTCCTGAAGTATGTCACAACTGTGTTTTATTTGGTGTTGGTAAATACTTAAAAAATGTATTTGACCCTTACAAGTTTCAAATCTCTTACTAAAATGTATTTCTTATGATGTAATCCAGACAGAATGGCTTTATTAAGGTCTCATTTTTATGTTTATATAGATTATTCCAAGTTATAAATATTATTTTAAAAATTATTAAAAAATAATTGTTTCATTAATTATAAATATTTTTTTCCACATTTTTAACCTTATCTATAATATATTTGGGACATTTTCAACTGCAAGATGTTTTTGAGGAATTCATGGAGCATCACACAAATTATACCTTAAGATTTCTGCTTCCTGGAAGAAATTATGGGATAATGTAGACATGAGACTAATAATAAGAACTGCAAAAATACTAAGACTTCATTTTAAATTTAGAATTGGGTATCATCATCAAAGACCACACTTTCTTTTATGTGAGGAAATGTCATTTTTCTGTAATAAGTTTTTTACTCTATGTAATCCCCCTTATCTGCAGGTTCACTTTCTGTAGTTTTAGTTACCCTTGATCAGCCATGGCCCAGAATTATTACATGGAAAATTTCAGAAACAAATAACTCATAAGTTTTGAATTGCTTACCATTCTGAGTAGTGTGATGAAATCCCTCACTCACCTATTCCATTCCACATGGGATGAATCACCCTTTTGTCCAGCATCTCCACACTGTATATGTCCCTCCTGTTAGTCACTTAGCTGCCATCTTTGTTACCTGACTGAATAGGCATCTCAGTGCTCTGTCAAGTAGCCCATATAGTCGCCTAAAGCTATGTCACAATGCCTACATCATGCACCTCACTGCATCTCTTCACATAGGCATTGCATCAGCTTGCATCATCACTAGAAGAAGGATGAGTATAGAACAATAAGATATTTTGAGAGAGAGGACAAATTTACATAACTTTTATTGTAGTATCCTATATAATAAAGATGTAATATGCAAATTGACCCTCACACCCTCACATCACAAGATGGCCACCCTCATGTCATCACAAGATGGCTACCCCCATGTTATCACAAGATGGCCACACAAGATGGCCACCCCCATGTCATCAAAAGATGGCACCCCCACATTGTCACAAGATGGAAGGCAGGGGAGGGCAGTTGGGGGTGACCAGGCCTGCAGAGGAGGGCAGTTCGAGGTAATTGGACTGGCAGGGGAGCAGTTAGGGGCAATCAGGCAGGCAGGCAGGCGAGTGGCTAGGAGCCAGCAGTCCCAGATTGTGAGAGGGATCCAAGATTGAAGATGGTGCAGGCTGGGCTAAGGGACAGCCCCCCCCAGTGCATGGATTTCGTGCACTGAGCCTCTAGTATTGTTATATTGTACTATAGCAGGTACTCAAAGAATAACATCATTTCGTTCAAAGCCATTTCTTTATAATGTTGATGAGGGGGAAAAAATAAATTCCCAGCCAGGGCCACTATCCATGTGGAGTTTGCACACTCTCCACCCCTGTATCTGTGTGGGTTCTCTCCAGATACTCTGGTTTTCTTCAACATACCAAAGATGTGTGTGTGTGTGTGTGTGTGTGTGTGTGTGTGTGAGAGAGAGAGAGAGATAGGAACTGGTGTGACTCAGTTGTCCCACTGTGAGCTCCTGGGGGTGTGTGAGAATGATCTGCCAATGGAAATGAGGCCTGCCCAGGGTTGGGTCCCGACTTGCTCCCTGAGCTGCCAGCACAGGCTGCAGACATCTGCAACCCTAAGCTGGAATAACTGGGTTGGGGAATCATTACCTTACTTATTTTTATTCATCGCTCTTAAATGTATATGAATACATTTAATAAATAGCTCATATTTGTTTATTTAATATTAAAAGTGTTTTGGTTCTTTATTTAGAAGTTTGGTGATGATTTTGTAACCAGAAATGTGCTATGGAAACTTAACTCTTGTTTATATCTATTAACCTGTGATAAAATTGGTTAAAGTTGCAGTTTCTGAAAACCTATCAACAACATTAAGTGAGGACTTTCTGTATTTTGTTATTATTGTTCATCTCTTAATATGTGTAATTTATAAATTTTATTGTTAGTGTGTATGCATAGGAAAAAATATAGTAGATATATACTGAGTGGCCAGATTATTATGACCACCTGATGTTTGTAGGCAAATTAGCTATAATTTCACGCTGAAGTGGCTAGAGGGCCAGACCATTATAAACAGGGAAGCAGGTTGTTTACCAAGAAGTGATTTTTTTCTGAGATATGGGTAAACAATGTGATTTAACAGCCTTTGAACGTGGGATATATATACAGTATATAAGGGTTGATACTATTGTGGTTTCAGACATCCCCTGGGGGTCTTGGAGTATCCCCAAGGGGGTCCTACTGTATTGTCAATACGAATCACCCTTTTAAAGATAGGTTGTGATTTATGCACTTATACGTGAGAAATAAAAAGATCTTTATAATTAATGAATACTGCACATGGTATTTTTTCATGTAATTATCTCATATGATAGGTGGAAAGCATATTTCTCTAATTTAAGGGAACAAAGGATCTGAGTGACATGAGCCGTTGTAAAGTATGGCTGGTGGAGTAGCCCCTGCTTATGAGCCCAGGAAGGAGAAGGAAATAACCTTTACTGAGAAGCTCTCTGGAGGTTCTGCTGTTTGCAGTGGAATAACGGGACTGGAAGAATTCTTTAGAAAGTGTCTGGTTCATGCTTCTCCTTCTACAGAGAAGGGGGCTTGGGCTTAGCGAGGTTAAGAGACATACCCAGAGCTGTGCATGATTAATGAGCCTGCAGAAGAGATGGGGCTGGTGCTCACGTCTCCTGCTTCTCAGACTTATGGTTGTGCTTTGAATAATGCTCTCTTGGACTGGATCTTGAAGAAACTTAACTGGATGTGAGAAGCAAAATACTTTTGTGTGAATTCATGAAATACATACATATATATATATATGGCTGGTTTTACAGAATGGAGATTTATTGACTTTGGAAAATTAAGGAGTTAAGCCTCCCAAATACTAAATGAAATCTACTCATAATTTTAAAAAGCAAAACTTACTTAGAAAAATTTTCCTAAGTTCAACAGAAGCCCAGACTCCTCTCAGAAAGAAAGCAGGTTGAGGCGGTTCGGTTAGGCTGTGCATTGTGCTTTTCTTCTCCGAGAGCTCGGAGATTGGCATTACTCCACAGTAGTGTCACAGCCCGCAGTCATTTAATGCCTCTTCTTGTGAGGCCAGGATTCCACGCCCAAGTGCATTTAGTAGGTCAGTACAGTAATTTTAAATGTCTTTCTTTCAATCTTTTGCCATCTTCAATTATACCTTTCCACCCTACTATTTGTGTAATTTTCTTCTGTCTGAAGTCTCTTTACTGTTGTTCTCTATTGCACAGCATGACAAATTACCCATCAAGCCATATCTTTTCAGCCCAGAAATGCGCAATAACACGGAGTCATGGCATTATCGCATGTTGTGCACTTTATTTCCTCACAGTTCATTCAAGTGTGTCACTTTATTTTCCTGGCTTCCTTTTGTCATCATGGAGATTAAGCATTTTATCCTTCCTAAACTTTAGAAACAATTAGAATTTCATTATAGTGGAAGCTGAGAGTGAATGCTTGCTCAGTATTGTATGGAGTACACTTTTTCATATTATTGGTGGCAAAATTAAAGCCATGAATCCTGGGTCCTTTACGAAGGAGAGACTTTAGAGCTTATTATACAGCTGAGTAACCCTGGCTCTGGACAAGGGAATGATTTGAGCCTGTAGCCACCAAACACATTAACTGTAAGAGACCATTTAGTCTGACATTGAGTACCTGCCTTTTCTGTTCTCCTGGGAATTATGAAACTCTCTGGGGTCCATGTGTTCTGAACACAAAATCTTTTTCCCTCCTGTTAGCTTTGGCCAAATACCAATAGTGTACAGTGTACAATGAGATACAATAGACATTGCAAGTATGTGTTAGAAAATCAATTGGTATTGATGTTCTAATCAGCAGGGCTGCAGCTGGTATGTAGACACATCGCTGGAAATGGTGATTAAGATCGTATTCAAACGCATTAAAAAAACCTCACAACATTTAGATTACTGTTCAGATAGATTGCTGTTTTACTGTGATGGTAGAGGAGTTGGGCAGCCAGTGCTACTTCCAGATCCTGCCAGACTAATGTTTAAGATGTTTTATAATAATATATTTTATATGTGAAATTTTATAATTTATTTAAAAATATGTAATTCTAAGATATAGGATAGTGGTTGTTGGTAGACAAACAAACAAAAAGTTTAAAGTTCTTTTTCCATAGCTAACTTACCTCCTGCCAGCTACTAAATACAAGCTGCTCTAGGGAAAGGGTAGAGAAAGGAAGAGGTGTGGTTGCCGTTTAGCTTTAATCTGAAAATACATTAAATGAGGAGGTTGGGATGGCAGGGGAAGAGAGAGAGACAGAAAGAGAACGAGGGAAGGAGGGAAGCAAGAAAGAAGGAGGGAGGGGATGGGAATAAATGTGAAACGATCTAGGGGTGCAGAGTCAATAAGGATCATGGTATGACATTGGAGGTTTTCAGAATTTAAAGAAATGGGACAATAAGAATATAAGGCAGGGTTTCCTAGCTAGGCATTTTCTACCTGTGAGAAAGTAGCTAAAAGTATTTGCAAAAAAATTCTTTTAGGAAAACTTAAGGATGAAAAGAGATTTGAAATAGAAAGGGTGGTTGCTTTCATAAAACTCTTTATTTTCTAATCTAGAACCATATTTTCCTGTGAACACCTTTAAGTTGTCCTAAAATTATAGCCATTGAAAGTTCAATCATATACATAATTTTCAATTTTAAGTATTTTTGTAAATAGAGAATAAGCTATTTAAAATAAATATAGGTACATAGGTTCTGTCTTTTTCTCTCTACATTATCTGTAAAAAATTTTTAAATGAGATTTATTGGTGTGAAATTGGTTAATAAAATTATGTAGGTTTGAAGTGTACAATTCTATAATACACCATGGGTATACTGCATTGTGTGTCTACGTTATCTTTAACATTATTAAGCTATACTTAGAAGTGTCAAGGCCTAACTAGAAGACAGATGTGTTCCAAAACTATTGAATGTAAGTGTCTTTTAGAAATAGTGATTATCACAGAAAAGGCAAGCTATTGATACTATCCCTAATTTAGGATTTTATGAAGGCAAACAGCTATTGAGAGGAAAAAATAAGCCTGGTACTTAGCATTGGACAGTAGTTTTTTAAAACCATAAAACACATTGAGCTTTCCCATATATGATTTTTAACTAGCAGCCAGTAACTTAAAAAAAAAGGAAAGTGAGGCAAATCTGGGAAATGAAAGCAGAAATATAATAAAAAAGTTAAAACTGAGGAAAACGTCCTAGTTTTCAAACTACTTTTAAATGTATTTTTTTTTCATGTGTTAACACTAACTACCTGCAGATAAAATAGGCCAGGGCTTACTAAAGCCCTTTTAATAGTTGGAGAAAATGAGAAAAAAGAAAAGGGACTTTTACACGAAGTCACATAAGCAGATAGACAAAGAAGTAGTAGAACTGAGGTCTTTAGAATTCTGCTGTCCAGGATGGCACCACTAGCCACATGGGGCTACTGAGCACTTGAAGGTTGTCTAGTTCTGTTTGAGATGTTCTGTCCCACTTCATTGATACTTCAACTCGATTCAATTAACAAATAAAAAGAGAGCCAATTGTTTATAAGGGTGGTTCTAGGTATTATGTTCAGTATGTTTTGAGGAGATGGGAAAGAGGGAGAGAATATCTCTTCTGGAATTCTCTGACCAGAGCCACAGGAGAGGGATCATACAAAATATCCTTTCATTAGACTCTGGCATTTCTGTCCTAAAGGAACCGTCGCTAGTGTAGATGTGAAGAACCAGGGCCTTCCTTGCCTGGACGAGCACACTGGTCTAACATACCCAAGGGCATTTTGGCAGGTGCACAGGGTGCAGGATATGTGGTCTATTGTACATTGAGTCCAAGTGGACTCCACCCACACAGTGGAGGACCTTGGCTTAGGACAAATGAGTGAAGCACATTAAGGAATACAGTGGGGCCTTGATTACGAGTTTAATTCGTTCCATGACGGAGCTCGTAACTCAAATTACTCGTATGTCAAATCAAAAAATGAACGAGTCAGACACGTGATGCTGGACTGATGTTGTGGCGTTCACTGTGACATTCGCTGTGCCAACTAGCGGTGGGGTATCTGAAGTTGGCTTGTAACCCGAATTTTAGCTCGCAACTCAAAGCAAAAAAATCGGCCGAGAGACAGCTCGTATCTCGAAAAACTCATTAGTCGGGACACTCGTAAGTCAAGGCCCCACTGTAGCTTTATGAAAAACGCAGCTCAGAGAAGGACTAAAGGAATTGGTGAAAAACTGATGAACCATAAGATCGCTGTAATTGTCCCTTAATGGGTACGTTGTTGAATAACACTGTTGTGCTGCTAGCTTAGTTATATATGGTCACCTCCGATTTCACGAACTCTATGGCAATGAGCACTTAGTTCTTGCAGAAAGGACTGAACCTACGATTGTCACTTAGAGCTCACCCTAATAATTACTGCTACAGATCCCTGTCTCAGAAAATATTAATGTTTTCACAGGAACTGTTTTCAAAGTCTGGAGTGCCACAAAGTAAAATCAAGCAACTATTACAGTTTTTCCAGGTTTGAGTGGAAGGGGGAATTACGCTTGCAGGATATTTTAAATGAAATTCCACTTTTAAAATTCTAGATCTATTTGATACCTGCCATTTAAAAATTAATAACTGTTTTCCTTTAACATAGTCTGTGTAAAAAAAACCCACAAAAAAACACCACCCAATCCACTTCGGAACAGTTCTCCTGCCTTCCCAGATACATGGAAATTCACTACTGTTGCTGACAAACAAAATGCCACAAGATTTGTCATACAAATCACATTATAAGAGGTTCCAAAAACTTGACAACGTTGACAGTTGTTTTCAGCAAATGGCTGCTTTACTCTGTACTGTCAATGTTGATGTCCTTGTGCACGTGTAAAAGAGCAATGTGATTAAGGCAAGCTTGTCCACGCTATATCTGAGCCAAGTTTTCCGTCTCCGCGTGGCACTGAAAGATTGCTCAGCTGTTGCAGATAAGGCAGGAATAGCTAGCAGATTTCTGCCATTTAAAAAAAATTCTCTGGGCATGCATTTCTGCAGGAATTTACCAACATCTGCTGCTGACCTAAAGTTTTCTATAGAAGTGGCATATTTAATTTATATAAGTAATTCACAATGGCATTGGTCAAGCCAGATTTCCTTGGGAGATAATGAGTTGTGTTTACCAAGAAGAGATGGGTTGAAGTTTAATAACATTTATATTCACTAAATTGTCATTGGAGCTTCAGGCCTCTTACTTTTTTGGCCCATCTTACATTTATTTTCTGCATGTTCTCTAAATTATATTTCAGCAGAGAAACTTTTTAGAAAGAAGAATAAAGAGCTAAGAGATTTTGGTGATTCCACAGAAGGCCTACACTTCACACATCTTTTTTTTTATAGGCTCTCTGAAAATGTTTGATTTTTGGAAGCTAATTTATTCTGGGAGAATTTTGTAGTTGAATTTTGTAGTGTGATTTAAAATTGTCATATGTGCTATCCTCAAAAGAACATATAGAATTTAGGTACTTTCTGTTGTCAAGGTAACTTTTGATAACCTCAAATTCATTTGATTTCAGACATCATTTATTTAACATTTTTATTTACTACTGCTCATTTTTGAAATTTGCTCTCTGTGTTTATATTATTATTTTAATTGTGTGTTTTTTTGAAATATGAGTGTTTTTTTCAGATAAGAATACAAAACTGAAGTTAGTCCTGGCAATTCAAACCTGTCTTGTAATGCATTTGTTATTTGATTCATCTATTCTTATTCTTGGTCACCTTCTAGTACAGCTGCATGCTTTAACTGTCTGACTTGTCTTTGAAAATCTTAAGCCACATTCTTTGGAACAGTTGCTTCATGTTGGTTGAAATTCTCTGTGGCACTTTTTTCCATTCATAGGAGCCAACAGCCACCATAGCAGACACATAGTTTCCAAGAACTTAGGCATGGTTCATGATTCCTGAATCTCAACAATTTCTTGTAGGAATTGCAATACCATGTACAGAGTCTGAAACCTTTGCGCTGTAAGTTATAATGAGTACACTCTTATACTGTAAAGTTAAATTAGCACACATCATTTAAAAACATTTTCCTTCTTGTAGCTAGCATAGAGACACAATTTGAATACCCACTAGTAAGATAAAATTAATCCAATGGCCACAAGTAATTAGCTAAAGATATTAGTGAAAAATTATTTTAGGGAAAATTAAGAATGAAAAGATATTTGAAGTAGAAAGGAGAATGATTTTCATAAAACAATTCTGTATTTTCTAATCTAGATCCACATTTTCCTGTGAGCACCTTTAGGTTGTATTCAAAATATGGCAATTGAAAATTCAAATTTTAAGCCCCAAATTACTGCCTTCAGATCCACGGAGGCATCTAAACAATGGGTCAAGGTAACAACGCTAATGGAAATTAAATGAACATCCATATAATTGTGATGACTTATAATGCCTGTCCTATTTCCATTGTCAATTAAACAGTTTAGGAAGTAGAAGTCTTTGAAATATTTGTCATGGCTAGCATCTTTATTTTCATATAGTCAAGGGAGAAGAAAAAAGTAAATTCTCATGGAGTGTTTAGATCCTCTGATTAAGCAACTGGTTTATAAAAAAAAAAGATTTGCAGTAAATACAGAGAAGCAGAACGTGCATCAATAGAGAAGAGCATGCAGGCAGGAAACATGGGCATGCTC
>NW_006299705.1:11666340-11669528 GCF_000327345.1 Myotis davidii
CTGATTTTTATTCAAAAAATCTTATTTTGTAAACTTTCACTAGAATGATATTGATGAGTTTTTATACTTGAATAACATCTTATAAACTGGAAATAAGATGATGTCTCATTGATGAGCTTTACGAATTCTGGCCTTAGCTTCTTCCTTAGTTGATGTTTTGCTTTTAATTCCAGAAGTGCATAATCTGTCAGGACCCCGGCTCTTCTTACTGCCAAGGCTTTGTTTGGCTCAACTCATTTACAGATATGTCATTGGCAGACAAAAACAAAGAGTAAGAGGAAATTAAATCATTATTTGTGTAGACACACATTTTACAAGAGATTCCTTCCTCTAAATAAACGCATAATCATATTCTTCGATACACGTTTGAGTTCACCTTTTGGCACAATATCTGTCTGGAGAGAAGTGAGGATAAGTTGTTCTTCACAGACATTTGCGAGATACTAGAAACATATCGTGAGTGCCTCAAACATTTGCACTTCCCATTACCTTCCCATAAAACTCCAATTTGCAAGGTGAAAGGATTTTACTGGTGGATGAAGGAGGTTGTGGTAGCTTCTCATTTGCATTTGAACTTTTTCATGATACTGAGAATTTTGAGACAAAACTAATGTTATCAGTCGTTCTATAAATACTTACATGAAAGTTTTATTTTTTTTTCTGGGTGTATGAGATGAAACCCCTTCTATTGAACATTTCTAGTGTTGAAAATATTTTCCTGGTGGGTGGGGGTCTATGTCATTTGTGTATGCTGCTAAATATAAGCCAGTGTTTGGGAATGAGAGGATGTTTAAAATAAAAAGCCTACTGAGGACTGGAGAGTGTTTTTCTCCAGAGCCCAGTGTCTCCGTGAAAGGCCCAGGGCTACTCTTCCGGCTGTCTTTCTCGGGTGTGGTAGTATGCAAAGACGGGGATGAGGCTAGAAGGTAACTAAATACATAACTAAATTTTAAAATTGTATGTTTTGTTCCCCTGACAAGATTACTGAATATGATTAGGAGACTACAGTGGCCCCCTGTCACCTCTAGGATAATGTCTCGATTCCTCAGTGTGGCACAAAGAGACTTCATGCACCATCTGCTTTTCAGACTCTTTTAGATTACTTTCAAAAAAATCTTTACCAGAGGATTGGGCTTTAGAGAGACAGGAGGGAGGGAGAGAGGTAAAGAGGGAGGAAGAGAGAGAGAGAGAGAGAAACATTGATGTGAACGAGAAACACTGGTTGGCTGCCTCCTGTACACATAACTGGGGATCGAACTCACAACCTAGGTATGTGCCCTGACCAGAAATCAAACCTGCAACCTTTTGGTGTACAGGATGATGCTCCAACCACCTGAGCCACCTGGACAGGGCTACATTACTTCTCCTTACCTACACCAGCCTGTGAACTACCAAATAGCAACCATGCTCTGATCATAGCTGGAATGTCTTCCGCAGTTTTATCTGAACATATAGTCCCTCTTTCCTGGTAGGGTTCAAAACTACATCTTGGTGAAACATCCCTGACCATCCAAGGGAGTCAGTAGGTCTTTTTTTTTTTTCTTTTCCCCTGTTTTTGGCATTTATTCACACTGTAATCATTTGAAGATATACTTATCTCCCCAACGAAAAGACTGTAAGCTTTTTGAGTATAGGGATTTTCTCATATCCATTTCTATATTCCTTAGCTTTTGCATAGTACCTGGCCTGTGATAGATGCTGTATAAATATGTGTTGAAGGAGATGTAGCTTTCTACAACATCTGTTCCCCAGTCTCTGATCATTAATGAGAGTTCACTTGTCATAAGAATCTCTAGACACATTGGGAAATATATCTACAAAAGAAACACTCTCCGTGCATATCATTGACATTCAAGAGCACTTCCAGGTTCTTTTACCTTAAATAACGCTTATATTCACATGCAGTTCATTTTGTGGAGGCAGCATCGTTGTTTTGAGCACCACACTTCATATGGATGAACTAATTTGGATACATTTTAGCAGCTTACAAAGAAGTAGCAGAACCATGTGCCCACTACTTGTACGTAATAGAATTCATTGCCGTTCAGAGCTAAAGTGTGCAGGGATAATTAACTATAAACCCCGAAATACTAATACCGCACATATCAACTGGTCAATATTTGAAACATTCAGACCATAGCTAGGAGTTTAAAACAATCGAAAGGGCATAGAAATGCAAAAGAAAGAAGTCCACCATGTGAGTATTAATAGAAGAGCACTTGATTCTTCTACTCAGACAGAGCCTACTCATTCTTATTTTATAGTTTTAACAAACTTTTGTTTGTTTCCATACTTTTAGAAGATTAGAACGGGCGTATTACTCAGGTTTGGGATTATAAGACTTTTAGATCCAGGCAAATGAAAGAAAGAAATGCCAGCTAATAATTGGATTTGGAATGTCAGAAAAAGCAATATAAACAAACTGGAAGATAAAAAGACTTAATTATGGGGCACTTGGGTATAGTTCTAGCGAATCTAGCCTCACCTCTGAATTAAGAGTCAGTTTTCTTAGGCATTCCTTGCCTCCTCTCATACACTTCTTGCCTCCTCCTACCCATTTCTCCTCTTCTCACAATTTTGCTCTGCCTTTGTTCTCTTAAACAGACACCATCCAATTTTCCAAAACCTTAATGTGGTCTTTTAGAGGTTAGTTGCATGAAGGTTCAAGCAGGGGGTCAATATATGAACATTTGCGATGATGACTTTTAAGCACCTCTGGATTTTATAGCTGATGCACTGGAAATCTCCAGTGAAATAGACAGAAGTTCAAGGGACCTGTACCGATTGTGACTTTAGAAGTTCAGGGAAGTAGTAAAGATTGTCACAGAAACTGGGATTTTCACAGCGGTATTGTCCTTTAGTCCATGGCCTACAATGGAGATTCTCTCCTCTATCCAGAGAATGACTCTCTTCTAAAAAGTGCCGAGTTGTGAGTTTCTTTGCTCGTCTCGCTGGCTGTCATAAAGCTCCACAGACAGAATTCTTTAGTGTGGAGTGTGTGGTTCTGTACCGCTATGCCACCCACGTGAAGACTATGCCTGGGGCTCTAATTTGTGTAGCGCTGCTTTGCTGACTATGAATTTTGAACTACTAGTGTTACCACCTTCCACTTAGTGATAATTTACTATTCTATTCCACGCTTATGTTTTAGATCAAGTTCTTATGGTACAATTTAGGGGCTTTTATGT
>NW_006299705.1:11669542-11681341 GCF_000327345.1 Myotis davidii
TGCTTAGATAATTACAACACATGGCTTAATTAGTAAGATGTGTATATTCACAAAGGAAGACAGACTTCCCACCGATTTCTTCTTCCATTCCCAGCAAATTGCATCATGAAAATTTGGAGAAGTAATACATGAGTGGCATTTATTATTGTTTAGCAGTTTATTGATTAATAATTAAATAACTAACAAAAATGTACATTTTATCTTGGTTGCAGATGTCATCTCCATAATGCAGTCACTTCCACCATCAGGACCATCACCGGCATGTGACTTGATGTCAACCCCTGAGGACAAACTTGAAGCTCTTTGCGAACTAAACATTTTTCTCATTATTTATCAATTGCTTGAAATTCTTCTGTTCATTCCTTGGGGTCTTGAGAGGTTGTAGCCTTCAGTGGAAATATCTATTGCAGGGATAACATGCTAAACTGCCACAGTTAAAACTTTAATTGGGATTGTTGGGCAGCGT
The DNA here is from genome assembly GCF_000327345.1 of Myotis davidii. Taxonomy (NCBI): domain Eukaryota; kingdom Metazoa; phylum Chordata; class Mammalia; order Chiroptera; family Vespertilionidae; genus Myotis; species Myotis davidii. The sequence continues at coordinate 11,670,009 of NW_006299705.1, forward strand.
GGTGACGGTAGGCCTGAGGATGTAGGTTACAGAGATGTCACCTGGAAGAAACAACAAAAGGTGGAGAAAGGCGTTCAAAATGTGAGAGCTGGAAGCTCTGAATTTGTCTATGATTTTATATACCTTATAAAAAATCCTTAAACCTTAGTTATGTAATTAATTTACTGAATCATGGTGGAGCTCTCAATTTTTTTTTAAAAGACCTATATTTTCAGGGTATTTGTTATGGTTTCGACAACTCTTGCTTTATTTCCTGAAAATAGGTGATTTCATCATTAAAGACCTCGAACGTTCCTTTCAGCCTTAATTCCTATGGTTTTTTTATTTTTCTTTATTTTTTTTTCCTCAGGACGTTTCTCAGGATGTTTGGTTCTGGTTCTCATTTGCGTCGTAGTGCCAACGCGGTGGTTTATCTCGCTGAAGTCATCAGTGGGCACAGTCTTGAAGGGAGCTGATCTTACCAAGATAACCATTCAGTAATTTTTTTTTTTTTTATTTCTTAAAACCTGTCAGAAAATACACTACCTAGAACCAGAATGTGGAGATTCTTAATTTTAATGAACTTTGTGAATATTGATGTCTTTTTCTTTTCATGTTAGAGTAACTCAGAATTTTTCTAGTGCCTGTGTAACTTCCAATAACTTAGGACAATAAAAATTCAATATTGAAGCCGAAACCGGTTTGGCTCAGTGGATAGAGCGTCGGCCTGTAGACTGAAGGGTCCCAGGTTCGATTCCGGTCAAGGGCATGTACCTGGGTTGCGGGCACATCCCCAGTGGGAGGTGTGCGGGAGGCAGCTGGTCGATGTTTCTCTCTCATCGATGTTTCTAACTCTCTATCCCTCTCCCTTCCTCTCTGTAAAAAATCAATAAAAAAAAGAAAGAAACTGGAATCCCATCCACATATATACCACATTATAGATCAGCTCAAGGATTAAACACATATAAATCTCAATTTTAACCAGCCTTAAGGTTCTGCTTTGATAAAATTGTCTCTATTACACTTAAAAAAACACACACAATAAAACAAGTTCTTATATAGATACCTATTCAACAAAGAAATGCCTAAACCCTATAAAATAAGCCACAGCCCTGAATGGTAGGGCTCAGATGGTAGGATGTTTGTCTGGTTCTCATTTGCGTCGTAGTGCCAACGCGGTGGTTTATCTCGCTGAAGTCATCAGTGGGCACAGTCTTGAAGGGAGCTGATCTTACCAAGATAACCATTCAGTAATTTTTTTTTTTTTGGCATGAATCTAAGGTTTCTTAATTATATTTGGCGCAGCATATGGTATTGTACATAGATTTTTTGCCTTTCCCTCTGTTGTGTTTTTAAAGTTTTGCAGATAAAGGGAAGCACTGATATCTTTAAGAGAGGCTCATAAAACACTCGCTAATGTCTCCTATTATATTTCTTTTATTTTAAATATTTTTCCAGTTGGTTCTTTTTAAAAAAATATATATATATATATTATTTTATTTCAGAGCGGAAAAGAGAGGAAGAGAGAGATAGAAACAACAATGGTGAGAGAGATATTCCGGTCAAGGGCATGTGCCTGGGTTTCGGGCACATACCCAGTGGGAGGTGTGCAGGAGGCAGCTGGTCGATGTTTCTCTCTCATTGATGTTTCCGGCTCTCTATCTCTCTCCCTTCCTCTCTGTAAAAAATCAATAAAATATATTTAAAAAAAAAATTCAATATTGAACATGAAGAATTTTTTGGGGGGAAAAATTTGAAAAAATTCTGGAGAAAACAAATTAACTTCAAAGTTATTAATTTTATTGACATGAAATAAAGTATGTCACAAATAGTAGGCATTCTATTATGCTTTTTATTAATTTAAATGAAAAGGATATAGAGTAAGAAATAAATCCACCGGATTTGAGGTTAGTAAATGAATATATTATATTTAAACTTACCGGTCTGATGGGTGGATTCTAATCAAAATCTTCACAATGATTTTTCAACAAATGAGCATTTACTAAACAACCGTAAATTGGTACAGTCAACATGACTTCTTAAATATTAAAGGAAAACTGTCAAAGATAAGAAATCCTGGATATTTTATTTTTTTATAAGTATGCTTGGAGTAAGTGTACAGAATCAGCTTTGCTGTTTTGCAGAAGTAACAGTTATGTATGAAAATAAGGCACAAGAAATTCCCATTGAGGCAAACGTTGCAACTGAACTGAAATTAAAAATGTAGTAGCACAAACTCTTTTCTGTGCGTCCCTCTTAACTCTACAGTGAAAGTCCATAGGAAAGTATACTTTTATACAAAGCATTAACCTAAACAAAACTTCCTCAGCCCGTACCTGCTGCATAAGCGAAGCAAAGCCACCTGGCCTCCAGCCGCAGGCCAGGGGTGCCTGTTCCCTAGAAGGAAGACGGAGAGCAAGTTCTCAAAGAAGCAGCTTTTGCCTGCACTGGCCTGGATGACTCATTCTGTCACAGGGGATAATTTCACTGCGACCATTGAGATTTTTGTTTTCTTTCTGGGAGAAAGAATAGATGGGTTTATTTTAAGTACTGGGCAAAGAGATCGTTAGTGGGAGTTCTGCACAAAACTACCCAAGATGTGAGCTGGACAGGAATCATTCATATTCTTAAGATAAGTTACTTCAAAATATGAGTATAATTACCCTTGAAATGTTACTTTTGAGTGTTTTTTATAAACTCCCCCCCCTTTTTTTTTTCTTAGAGGGTAAAGGAAACACTTAAAATAATGACTGGGGCTAGTGGTATTTATAGGCCAGGATTGTCTGGCAGTCCCTCATTTCATCTTCAAATAAACAGATGACCATATGCAAAATAGCCATCCTATACTGTGAGTGTTTGAAATGGCTTTCATGTTGGGATGCTCCTGACATCACCTCTAAGGTTCAGTGCTGCTGTCCTCAAGTTGCTGCGTTGCCTCAATGTCCCCAGAAGGCATAGAAAACCAAGCTTCGTCATGTGCTCCTGCCTTCCCATTCGGAAGCTCACCTCAGGGCAGTGACTGCAGAGGCAGGTCTGCACTGTGCCAAGGTTGTATGCAAGCTGCTCAGGATCATTTGGGGCGCTACTGGCAGCACTCAAAGCATTTCTGGGCTTACAGCCCCCAGAATATCTTGGGCAGAGCTTGCTTCCCTGGCTCTGACCTGTTACTAAGAGTCAAATCTCTATGTAAAAAGGAACGCCTCAGTTTCTCAGGGGCCGTTCTGAGAGCAAGTGGCAAGCTCTCCTGTCCATTATGATGATAATGCTGCTTGGGTTTGTTTTCCAGAAAAATGTATCAATATATTTGCAGCTGGTAGGGGCACTGCTTTATTGCCCATTGTGGAATGCATAGCAATAAAAATCACCACGGTGTGTAACAGGCAATCTTCTATGGCTTTCCAGGTTACTCTGATATTCAAACCCGAATAACCAATCATCAGTGTAAGAAATTCTCCTCTTAGCTCTTAGTGTATTATTGTCTGTGACTTTTCAACTCAGGGAATGATACTCATTTCTCTCTCTGTCCCATTCAGAACAACTTCTCCTTTACTGCATTTAGAACAGTGTAACTGAGAGGCAATAAGGAAAGGCAATATCACAGAGTGGTTCACATTACGCTGAATTTTACTGTAGTCTGACATTGTGAGTGAACCTTTGAAATCCTTGAAAGCAACATAAAGGCAAAACCTGCTCTTAATGGACTGAAGAAAAATATTCTGACATAGTGATAAGTGGGGTGACTTCTAGAAATCATGACTTGAAAATATTTTCTGAACAAGCGCTATTTCTGTTGTCTCAATTCACAGAATGTCATTAAAACAGCCTGTCATTGGCCAGAAGTACTAATGTTTTTCCCCTAGGGGCAAGACTTCATTAAAAAAAAAACCAAAACAAAAAAAAAACAAAGTGATCTACAACTCCTCCAAACTCCAGCTAAAAAAAAAACCCTAATTCTCCCAAATAGTTATATCAAAAGTATTAGAATTTAGGTGCCGTGAGTATTCACTTGAATCTGTTTATTTTCTATATTAGACACATCAGTGGGGTTTATAAGTATGAACTTTATGCTTTTTTTTTCATGAAAGGCTACAAAGCATTTTATCTTCATTATTGTCTACTCTGAAATAGATTTGAATTATTTTAGAAAACTAGTGTAGGTATATGGGAATGTCAGTAAAAATAATAAAGGGCCCATCAACATGGGGCCCTTTCACTAGAACCTTATGGTTCAGATTAGAAATGGACACTTAATTAATACGACTGACATGTTAGACACAGATTTTGCAGGATGTCAGGAAAAGAAGCTCCCTTTTCATTAATCCAAACCCAAACTATTTTTTTTCCTCTTTCCTCCCTTGCTACCACTGCCATGTCCCTGTTCTTCACTTTTCCCCAATTAACCTTTTCTGTTGTTGTGCCTGGCACATAGTAGGTGCAGAGCAAATATTTGTGTGCATGTGAATGAATGAAGGACGTTCAGGACACAGAGCTTCTTGGTTCACTTGAGTCAGCTGGCTCTTAGCAGTATTCACTGTATAAACTGGACGTGTTGTTGACAAGTCTCTTTGCTCTTTGTGTGCATAAGCTAAGAATAAACAGCACTGAAGGGAAGGGAGTGCTTCATTCATTGGAGGATTACACCATCATAAACTCACCAAAGTGTACCACACAGAGCCAGTGATCACAGAAGACGGCAACCCAGGCCCCATCATTAAATATAGAAGCCTGTCTTCACTGTTTTTATCCAAACAGACACTCTGTATTTTGGAAATTTCCACCACACTTCCTTTTGAGTTGCTTCTTTTCTCAAGATACCAAGACTGTAGCTTTACAAAAGTAGACTTGGTCAGAAAAGTTGGTAAAATGATGGCTAATGGCTATACATTCCTTTGTCTTCTCCTCCCTGCCCCCACCCCCAGGAGACCATTGTGTTAATGCTTCTTGGCTGACTGTGTGACCCTGACACATTTTTATACTCTGATTGAAAGACTGTAAACTATGACATTTCAAGAGTTCATGTTCAATAACTAAAAGATTCCTTTTTCTCTAGACCTAATACAAGTGATAACATCAGAAGTCTATATCTTTAAACACCAACCATATAAAGAAGCTCCGGTAGAATTGGTAAAGCTATTTGTGGTTCACCAGAAATGTTTCACACCTAAAGGCTCAATATTTTTTTATTTCGCTAGTGAATCACTACGTATGTGTGTGAGTGTTAAGCTCCATCTTTGTTTTAGGTTATTTAAACGATGAAACATTTAATCCTTCATCTAGCATTGAAAATATTTCAGTAGTTTTATAGTTTTTAAGTACTTAAATTTAGTACAATATATTTATTAAATGAAACTATTTTTAAACACTGAAATACGTTTTAAATACTTTATTAAGTTGTCTTAACTATTACTAAGAATTTACTAAAATAAGAAGTAGGTGAGAATAACGGGGAAGTCACAGCAAAGGAGAAATGTGCTCCTCTGCTGAGGTGACAATGTGATAACCAGATTGTGTGGATTCTGAACAACATTCCTGTCCTTGAGTAATATCCTGTGTCCACTTGGCTGGTTTTAAAGATGATTGTGTTCCTTCCTTTCCTGTAACACCTTATACTAACGCACGGTAGCTTGAATATGTTCCTATTCCTGGTTACCTGACAAAATCAAACACAAAAATGGAATAGTACATAATGTAGAAGTTATTGGTAAATTATGTATAAACCCTAAGTTAGTGTTAAAATATGCAGTGGAATTGGAGATGCTTAGGATATAAATTCGTGTAAAAACTTTAATGCTTATTAAGGAAGAACTCATTTGGCGGCCAAGTCACATTACAGTTGTATATGTATTCCTTGACTTTGTGAAGCATTGTAGAGCTAGTTAGGACTTATATATGACAATAATGTCTTACTTGACCACTGATCTTTTGGCAACTTAAGCTTTTTGGCAGAAAATGTAGTTGCAAAACTTCTAGGAAATTTGTATGGTAAGTCTTTATCCAGAATCATATTGATTATTATTTAGCATAAATTGTTAACATATTTAGACCTCTTTTTTCTATCTCAGAACAGACTGGAAGGAAAGAGGTGAAATAATATTAGGCACAGGCACAGCAGTAGAAACGTCTTAACTGAGAACCTGGAACTGAAGGAGGAAGAGGTGGATTTTAGGGGCAAACAGGACACACAGATACATAACAGTGGAGATTCATAATGATGACATAAGATACACATTTTAAAATTTTACTCCCAAACTGTTGTTGTTTTTTATGGAGGAAAGGGCATGTAGAAAATATTTTATAAGGTATTTAAATAAAATGGCTAAAATAAAAGTGTTTAATTAGTTTATATACCCAGTAAACATTTATTTGGCAAAAGCTTGTCTGGGACCATCTCATTAATGCAATGGGTATTGTGTTTAGAACTGAAGGCAATCCCCACCCATTCATTTAAAAGGTGACCTTTTTTGTTTCTCTTACAGCCCCTTCAGACCTAATTCTCAGAGGTTTTGACATAAATAAAAAAACATTATTTGGGTGTCCTGGCTGGTGTGGCTCAATTGGTTGGAGCATCTTTCCATACAGCAAAAGATGGCGGGTTTGATTCCCAGTCCAGGCACATATACACGTTTCAATCCCCAACCATGTGGGAGGTAACCAATCAAGTGTTTCTCTCTTGCATCACTGTTTCTCTCTGTCTCTCTGTCTCTGACTCTGTCTGTCTGTCTCTTTCACTTCCTCTCTAAAATCAAATTAAAAGCACACACCTAGAAGATTCTTTCAAAAAGACATTCTTTGGTAGATTGTAATATCTTAAAAACACTCATTAGAAGCACAGGAGTCGATATCCAGGGTATCTGGAAAAATACACGATAAATGTATTTGTTCCTGTGATGCAGACATAGACCCTTTTTTACTGATGATGTAAACTATGCTGGTAAATCAGTGCAGTTAAAATTCTACTAAAGGCAATGATACCACAAAGCATGGCACCTGAAAAGCGATCTTGGGGATCCTGTGGATGCGACCAAAACCCCAAGTTTTTGATATTGAAAAAAGAATTCAATATGTAACGAATGTTTTTTAGTAAATACTTCATTTTGTTCCTTCCATGTAACAACTGCCCTGAGTAACGGAGGTACTTATTTAGTGTTTCATGTTTGAGAAGGGAACTAGAGTTGGTCTAAGGCAGCGGTTCTCAACCTGTGGGTCGTGACCTCTTTGGGGGTCGAACGACCCTTTCACAGGGGTCGCCTAAGACCATCGAATAACACATATATAATTACATATTGTTTTTGTGATTAATCACTATGCTTTAATTATGTTCAATTTGTAACAATGAAAATACATCCTGCATATCAGATAGTTACATTACAATTCACAACAGTAGCAAAATTACAGTTATGAAGTAGCAACGAAAATAATTTTATAGCTGGGGGTCACCACAACATGAGGAGCTGTATGAAAGGGTCGCGGCATTAGGAAGGTTGAGAACCACTGGTCTAAGGAGACCCTCTGCTGCTCACCATGCTATTCTTTGACCGTGAAGGCTTGCTCACTCTCTGCTGTCCTCACTCTGACGCACCAAGCACTTGCACTTGGGAATTTTACCTTCAACACCAAGTTACTCTTGAAAACAAAGCAATGCCACCAACACGCAGCGCCAATGGCCAGCTAGGAGGACAGGGATAAGAGTGACGCACACATAGCTTCCTCCATTTCCCTTTCCTCACGTCTGGCCTTGGATTGTCAGTTGCCAACTATTTATAAAGAGACTCCATTTAAACAATTTTATTATCTGCTCTTCAGAAATTTGAAAATGTGTTTTCTATGAAGGTCATCATTATAATAAAACTTTGGCTGATCCGTGAAGAATAGTGTAAGGAGACTCTACCTATGATCCTGAAAACTACTAGACCATTGCTTCAATTCCACACTTCTGTAAGCTTAATGGGTCCTTCAGAGTGCCAAATCCCCAATCCGGCTGACTCCGTGGAAAGGTGCCATCAAGATGCCTGCCTCCAACAAGCCCATGCTGTCACTCTGTTACCCAGCTCGGGCTGAGAGACTGCAGGCTAAAAAGCATGTTGGATTTTTATGGTAAAAAGTGCATCAGGAGGGCAACTACATACTAGGCTACCCTCCCAGATTGACCCCTGTCCTTCGGTTTTTATTGCCTGAACTGGCACCAAAGAAACTCCTTGAAAATAACACATTCCTTGTCCATTCAGTGGTTAATGATGCTTAAAAAAATCACAGTTTGTGACTGTGACCTAAATTATGCCAGAAGCTGTAAAACCCTGGTTTCTTTAAATTCAAATATGACCCACATGCTTTAAAACCACTACACTGACCCTACAGTGCTGTTGCTGAGTGTGCATGTCCTCACAGAAGCACACACACACTCACACACACAAAACACTTGGCATTAAATGACTCGATAAAAGAAATGCTATTTTTCAGACTTCCATGTTACAGAAAAGGCTCATGAAAGAGATGTAAGTGAGCTTTAAGCCAAACATTTGTTTGGCTTTGCTGCAGCAGGCTGGAGGAATGTAAACTTTTTTTTCAATGACTTCAGCTCCTAATTTGAAAGCTAGGATTTTTAGGAGTGAGCAAGAGACTATATTTGGCCAAAAAATTCTGCTGGCTTTACTTAGCCACTCTGCACATTCAAAACAATACTTCTTTATCAAAAAAACAATAGTCTGTTTTATTCACAGCACATGTAGAAGTTGGAACATCGACTAAATTCCACTTTCTTCTCTCGCAGTGTGTCTGCAACCAGCTAATGAGCTGCAGCAGAGCCTGGCCTTCATTTCAGCACATTAAGTCCATCCCTCAGAGGAATTGTGGTTTGGCTCTGACCCCGCCCCCAGGTATGGGTGGGATTGGTTTCTTCTACCAGGGGTAGGTTAGCCACATGGGTACGTGCTGTCGCACCACACAACAAAATTTTCTCTATAATAACCAGTCTAAGTAGCCTTTTACCCCGCAAAAGTAGATCCCATTTAATTTACTTTGTGTTTATAGCACTCCCTCTCAAACCGCATCATTGGCACAGACCGATATTTATACAACTTTTTATTTTAAACTATTTATTTAGAGTTGAGACTTCAGTAGCACTCCCTGTCAGATTCATTGAGCATGCTTCAATTCAGGATCCTGAAAATATAAATCGGGAAGAGTGATGTGTGCTTGTGGGCTGTGTTTCTCCAGTGCCTGGGCACCCACACGACTCTCACTGAAGTAAAGGGAGGTCACACACGTGTTGATAAAGTGGATGATACAAATTGCTGATGGGAGATTTTATGTTGATGAGTGATTAAAAATAATCTCCTTTGCTTATTGTGTCTCCATATTTCTTTGACAATATAGTCATGTAACATGCATCTAAAAATCTCTAATTCAGAAGTAGCAGTGTCATGAGGGATCTCTTTTTATAGACAATGCGATATTCTACTACTCAATTATTCTAATGGAAGTCTCTGGTCATCTAGGCACTTACCACAAAGGAAAGGAAAATAAATTTTGTATGTGACCTTTGTTTTGGGGCCTTACTCAACTTATATTTCTTTTAAATAAAGTTTTTTTTTTAATTTTCTTTAACTTTTAAATTGAGGGAAGGGATATAAATTTCAAATTGACTTTCAACCTCATAACATAAAGTAGCATCTAGTCAATTTTTTTTTTGCTTAGAGTAGACATTTCACACTGTTTATGATATTGAACCTTCATTTTTTAAATGAAGGTTTGTATGTTGTTTTTAAATCCTATTCTATTTCATGATCTTATAATACAAGTAAAGTCTTACTTGCATATTTGGTCCCCTTTTACCTTCTTCTCTTCACGAACACCTATTCATTTTTCAGACCTGGCTTATGTACCGTATAGTCTCTTCAGTGAAAAATGTCTCATCGTGTCAAAGAAGAATAAAGCTCTATTAGAGTGAGATAGTCTTTTGGGATATTAACCAATGCTTCCGTCCTCCTAGTATTCCCAATAATTTCTCTGCCCTCAGGAGACCAGGCTACATCAGGGAAGAGACCAAAAAATAAAACAAGTGACAATAAAGGAATTGACTTTGTTTTTGTAATTCAAAATTAAGGTCTCATTTAGAAAATAGGTTGAAAGAATAAGGGGCCAGTTTCTGTTGTGCTCCCCTCAGCCCAGGGTAGGTAAAAATTTCTTGGGTCCTGGGAAGGCAAGAAACTTGAGAAGAGACTAAGGGAGTTAGATGCTGGGGGTTGTGGGGGGATCCCCTAAGAAGGGGCACAGACAGTGCCTGGAATAGTGAACAAGCAGAGAAGTGCTGGTGTGAGGAGGATGTCCCAACATTAGCCCAGAGATGAGGGCTTTCCCAGAGTATAGGGGAGAGGGGATGATGCCCTGAGGATTGATTCCTCTCCCAACCTTGCTCTCCAGACTCCCTGGCATTTTTTAATCCCCTGGAATTTAGAGATAGCCCAGGCAAGAGGGAGCTAGAGGATGCCGGATTTCTGTCTGCGTGAGTGGGGGCTTCAAATAAAACATAAATTGTTATGGGGGGGAATGAAAAGTTTTTGCACATCTGAGTTTGGTGGCTCTAGGTTTGTACGCATCAAAAGAAAGAACCATGCCTGCCTCGTTGTTATACTCCTGTGTCGGAGACTGTATGACACATAGTAGGCACGCAATAAACAGCGGGAAACAGAATGAATCAATATTGTAGAGCCAGAGTTGTATGTCATATCTTTGATCTGGTTTCTCTGTTGGGTCAGAGAAAAAAAAAAAGTCTTGCCTTATTTTTGCTTGCTGCATGCCAGCTTGGCTTGTTTTCTCCTGTGGTTTCCCGAATTCCAAAACAATGCGGCATTGCCTGCAATTACACTTCAGTGCTTTCTGGAGCATTTCTGCTGCCCACCCTCCTTGCAGTGACTCTACTTCAGTTCCTTGAACGCCAGCTGCTGAGATAGCTCCCTGTCATTGAGTCTCTACGTGCATCCACCCCAGAGGAGTTAAGTGGGACCACATCAATGCCGGGGAACTGGCTGTCTTCCAGGACTCACTGTGGGTCATTCTGGCTCATGCTTTGGTAAGGTCTATTTTCTCCATGGCCCTTCCGTGGGGAGAGGGGCCTGGGACAGGGCAGAGCCTGGAGAATAGAAACAGGAAGCCCAGCATGGGTGTGAAATGCCCCCTTCCCTTGAGCAGAGGAGATCCATTTAGAGGACATCCCACTTACACATTCCCTTCTAGTCTCATCTTTACACAACTTTTGTTCCTGGCACCTGTAAACCAGATGGGGTATCCACTGACACACTGCGCTGTGGAGGCTGCGGGGCTTTCTGTTCCCCTTCAGCTCTTGTAAAGGCATCTGC
>NW_006299705.1:11681359-11693590 GCF_000327345.1 Myotis davidii
TGCTCTGTGTACTTCAGTATCCACGTCTTCTAATTCACATTGGTGTGATCCAAAATGTCCTCGAGCACTTTTAAACTTTAATACATTAAGTACCAATGTCACTGTGATGACTTTAAACCCAAGTCGGAAATATGCAAGGAGGTGGAAACTGCCCCCGCCCCATCCTACTTCTTTCCCACATCAGTGTGTATTTTTGGTTACAAGTAGCAAAACACCCAGTTCAAGCTGGTTTAACTGGAATGTAAGGGCCTCTTAACTGAAAGATGGTATGGTGCCAGAGGCTCTATTTTGTCAAGAAAACTTGACCATTTCTATCTTCTCACTCTGCCCTTCAGAACCTTCCTCATGGTCACGAGATGCCACCAGCGCTACCTGTTTTCCTGCTCACATCCTGCAGCGCCATGGAAGCCACTGAGGAACTTCCTTTTCCAGAAATCCTCAGCGAATATATCCTTAAATCGCATCTGCACAGTTTTGAAATACACATCATATGCATGCAACATGTCACTTTCCTCCTCCTCCTTCATTTATCACCTCTACCATCCATTTGGTTAAAGTAGATAAAAGGGAATGAGGACCCGGATGAGACTGCCATGAGGAATACACTCTCGGTGACACAGGCTCCAGCTGCTTGCAATTAATCACTCTCACTTAATTAATCAATCCACTGAAACTGGTTGGAGCTGTGAAAAGAGTGTTGCGAAGCTGTGCTCAAGCTCCGGCATTGCTTTTACTAACTAGGTGGGTTGTCCCAGTCCATTTGTTCCACCCCTCAGTAACCCAGTCTTGTGAGATTCAAATGAGATGCTTGTAAAAGAACACTGATAATGACTACATTCTCCAAATGCCAACTATTATTATTATTATTATTATTATTATCATTCCTGTCTTTTTAAAATAGGCAGACTAGTCTTCATTATGAGAGATCTATATCGAAAGGTTTTGTAGTATATCAGTCTCCACTTATTAAAAAATAAAATTCATGGATAGTTTGAAATGGGCATAAGAAATCTAATGTGTATAAAAATATGAATATTAATTATTTCTACAGAGGAAATTAATATAACATGATATAAGAAATTGAGTTGAACCTTCCAGGGCATACCTAGAAAATTCACTTTTTAATCCTTGAGTAACCATCTAATATTTGTTTGGCTTCCCTCCGCCCCCTTTATTTTCTTTTTCCTCATTTGAGGGAAGAAAAGGAAATTTAGTTAGCTAAGAATTTAAGTAAATTAGATTCCAATGAATTGAGTTTCTGGTATATGAGTATTGTTAAGAAACTTGTATACTCAGTACTTTTTGATTTATAGATAATGTTGCAATATATGTATATTACTAATACATCAACCTTTTTTTTAAAAAAAATTAAAAGTTTTCAGTACTTCCTTAGAAAAACTTCTTACTCTGTGGCTAATTTCAAATTTTTGAAACATAAAGTTAATTGTTTTAAAATTTGGAGTTTATGACCACCAAAAAGAAAACCTCCCTTTCCCTGTGAACTGGCATAAAGCTCAGAGTTAAATTTAGACTGTAGCTGAGAAGTAGCCTATTTCAGGTTCTTCTAATATTCATCTCTCTGCTCCTTTTTGAGTCATCTTTATCCAACTTTATTTTTAATTGATTTATGTTATATATTTCAACATTTTAAATGTTTTGATATTCTCTAGGGAATTTACAAAAAAAAAGATATGAAGGGAGGGAGAAAGGAAGAAGGGAAAAAAATAGAGAGGGACACGGGGAAAGGAATGGCCAGCTCAGAGCTGAGCAATAGTTTGCAAACATTAGGGAGTGTCATGGGAGACTGGCAGTTGGTGAAAAGGCACAAGTATCAAAGAGAAGAAATGAGATCCAGATAGAAGGTCATGTAGAGAGAAGATGAGAGGCAAGTGTAGGAACTATTTCAGGTGAAGAATATGGAAGACTTGCCAACTCAGGGATGATGGTTTTGAAAAGACGGTGATGGAAGTGTAATGCCAGCGATGATGAAGGTTTGAACCCGGCTGATCTAAAAAAGTTATGAATATGGGGTGGGAGTGGTGACAGAGATAATGGTGCCAGGCACTGTGCTAGCCAATTTACAGAAAGCCCTTAACTTCCCATAAAACATTTAATTCCCCCAAATAACCATGCTGGGTATTAGCATTGCCTTTTACAGATGAGTAAACTAAGAAAGAACAAGCTTTTTGTTTTGTTTTACTTCTTAAACTGGTAATTCTGACAAATATACACACAGAAAAATCCAAAAAGAAATCCAGGTGGCTCTTTGGTCAGTTTGATTAACAGAGTCATTCAGTGTGGACAACTCCCACTTTCCACACCAAACGCCATGTTGTGATCCTGTACGTGTGTAAGAATGTGTGTTTGGAGAGAAATTATTGTTACGACAGAAACGTTCTTCTTTGCGTTGGCTATATAATACTGACTTCACTCCCATGGCAACTTGGATATGCCTGGAAAATGTAACTCCATTATTTTGTCTATAACTACTTTGGTTTTCTTATGAATTTAAAGTCCTATGTGGTTTAAAATTTGGCCCATTCTGATAATTACAACCATCCCTGTAGGTATTGCTGCTCTTTTAGGGAAACATGCTTTGTCCCCCAGATTTCTCAACCTTCCGTCTACTCCTCAGCACCCCCTCCAGTTGGTGCCTGGGTGTGTGGTGGAGGGCAAGGCCTTCCCATTCTAGGAATGGTGGGGAAGAGCCGGCATCTTTGGGTGTGGAGCCCTCCTGATCCTCTTGTTTCCAGGGTGATGTCCCTTGTCTGATGTAAGCACCTTTTATCTTGGCTTGATTGACCTACCCTCACTTTGGCTTTCTCTGCTTTATTCCTCATGTGGCAGCACCTTGCTAGCTCCCAATTCAGTTGCCAATTCCCATGGGACAGGGGTAGGATGCTGTGGGAACACCTGGTTTCTATCCAGGTTACATTGAAATGAAGTGGAGTTTAGGAAAGCCATGCCTCAAAACTAATAGGTGAGCTCCCAAGTAGTTGATGCAGACAGCCCCAGGGTATGGGGGAGGGTGCAATGTCGTCAGCTATGGACTTTGAGGTTGTTCTTCCCTTGGGTTTCCTGCACCTTACCACTCAGAAGAGTGAAAATAAGAAAGGGAAATTGGGAGGCAGTCTCAAATTGCTTTCACACTCTACCATTCTCATTCCCCAGAAATGGAAGGGGTGGGCTTTGTTCCCCTTCTTCTTCATCTTAAATTTTTCTACCATAAAGCAGCTGGCCACATGGCCTGGAGGATTCATAGATGGCAAGTATCCTCCCTTCATTATGAGAATTCTAGATTGAGTCCTCGAGGTTTAGACCTTGAAATGTTAAGTAGGAACTAAAAGACTTTAGCAAATCCATTTACTCTCCACAAAGCCTTGCTCTCAAGCTAAATTCTTATCCTTTTCTGACCTAGGGCAATATATTTTCTGGTTCTGCCTTGAAGATGGCAGACTGAAAAAAAAAAAAAAAGATTTAGAGAATGTTGTGAAATACATTGGTTTAATATTTGCAAAATACCAGCTATGGTACAGTTACATAGACACAGTCAGAGAGTCCGGAAATCTGTAACTAAATGCTCAGCTTACTTTGTCTAGCTTCTGGTAAAATTAACATGAGAATCACTTTCTAATCCATTGTGTCTAGCAAGTAAGAAAGGTGGAGAGCTGATTTTACTGTGCGCTAAAAGTGGCTAAAAACTAGTAGTATATTTAGAATACAGCCTATAAAAAAGGAATGATTATAGCCATCATGACAAAAACACGGGCAAACACTTCTTTTATCAATAAATAACGAATTAACAAAAAGGTGACTTTTCAGTGTCATGTTCCTGAGCTGTTTTTAAACTGGCATTTTTTAGAAATTGTTCTAAGTGTTTTGTCAGGAAAAAAAGCTTTAGTACATTTTATTTTATGAATGCTACAGTTTTGAGTTCTGTTTTATATGAAAGCAAAATAAACTCATGTTTTTAAATAATTTCCCCCCATTAGATTTCACTATTTGTAGCAGGCCCTGTCACATAAAGGTGAAAATTAAATTATGGTAACATGAAAAGTTACCTAAAAAATTGTGTGAAATCTTTAACGAAGGCTGCACATTTGCTTTACTCAAAGGAATTTTTCTTTCGTAGTGCAAACTGGTAATTAAAAGTATTTAACTAGATATTTGTAAAAGAATAGCAGGGATTACCCTACTGCATGCATTCTCTCTCAGTCCTGGCATTCTGTTCTAATTATGAGCCAACATTTTCCCCAAATCTCAAATTCGCCATAAAAAGACACATAGAATGACCGCATTTTCTAAAATAATCTCTGAAATTATAGATACCTTTATTCGTGTTCATATGAGGTTTGCATTTGAATTTAGATGATGGCGCTGTGGATTGCTTTTCTGAGTAATTGCATGTAAGGACAGTTTGTAAGAAGAGACAAAACTAAAGGCAATTATTACGGGAACCTTTTTCTTCCTCCTGTGTGCATGGAAAGGCATAAGTCTAGAACCTTTTTCTTTTTCGTACTTGTCAAATCTTAATGTTTAAATTTTTTTCATTCCAATATACATATAAAAATTCTACATAACAGGTGGAAGAATTATGGCAGTATTCTTTATTTCCTCCTCGTCAATCATTCCATGTTCATCTATCACTCACAGAATAGTGTAGGCCTGTAGCTGTGTTAGTCTTGCTGCTTGAGAGATGCCTGCTTCTGTTTTTCTTAAGAACTGAGACGTATGGATGTAATGTAATGTTCTCACTCATGTGATATTATTACAGGCTTTCCCCCCCTGTTGTTTTTGGTGACTTAATCATAAAAATAAAATGTTAAAGATGATTTTTAAAAATTTCTTCCTCTGCATGTGGTGACTTAGGTAACACCTCTGGAATGCAATTTGGTTTGAGGAATTCAATACATATTTTACTAGTGGGTAGAGGAAGAAACGTATTTACATATGATGCTTATAACTAATTTCAAGACTGTAATTTGTCATGATTTCTGAAAAATTTTCTTTCATATTTTTGGAAAAGGATCTTATTGACTGCACACTACAGCAATTATTGCTTTCAATGGACGATGTGTCTTAAATCTGAGTTTTCTAGCAACCAAGTCTGGGCCTTGATGCCATTTTTTCTTTCTCCCTGCCCTCAGTGAGATAATACAATTTAGCACCGAACACTACAGTTATGTATCATTGTAAACACATGAAGAATACATTTTCAAATAGTTATGCTTTCACCTCATCAGGTTTTATCGTCAAAGCAACACTAATGTGGAAATGAAGATCTTTGCCTAAAACTTATTGTCTTTTGTATGAGGGAATTGGTTAACATGCTTTTTAATTTGTCTCAAGGCCCGTGGAAAGAAACTGGCTTTCTAGAATGTACTGGGTTGAACATCATACAGAAATAAATATCTCCCCCTTGGAATTTAAATTGTATCTAGTAGTACTATTTTTATACCTCTTACTAGGAAACTAAATACCTCTAAATTTAGTGTTTGGAATTTTATTTCTACTAAAAATTTCTTCAGATATGCGAGCACCATAGTAACAGCTTTGCAAGTTGGTTCTTCATTACAGTTCCCGGAGAAGAGCTTCACTCAAGGCAGTTCCTCTGGGATGACCGAGACTAAAAATCAATTCTGATGACATTAGAACAAATTTAAGGATGGGGAGAAAACAACCAGAGAAAGCAGGCATGTGGGGATAAGCAGCTTCCCTTAAATTTTTTTTTTTTTTTTGGCTGATAAGCTAAAATGCATTTTTTTCAAAAAATTTTATTTCTTGTATTATTTTATATCTAGGTAGGATTCTTTTTCCTTCTTTGGAAAAAAAGAACTCTTTTGCCAGAGATATGAAAAATTAGCTGAATATTTATGGCAGAGATAAAGGTCTTTTTCATGCTTTACCACAACATTTTTGTTAAAACCTACAGGTAAGTAATATGGGGTATGAAAGAATGAATGCAATGAATCTATTTTTTAACAAGTTAATAATTCATTATTTTCAAGAAAATCATTGCATTTAAAAAAAAACGTGTAGTACACTAGACTGAGCTCTGATCATCTTAGAAAGAAGTATGTCAAAATAAATCAGGTTGATAACTGATTAGCAGAACGTGTAGTCTGTCATTTTTAAATACGTGCCCAATTTCTTCCCATAAATCTTACCTTTAAAAATCTTCAAGGGGAAAATTTATTTTGGGCACATTGGCCATGAATATCAGTTGACATTTATACAGTGCACAGAATTTATACTGTGGGTTAGGATGTCGGCCATAATTCTAGGCTGATAGTTTGTAAAGGGAAGATTCCATTTTGTACTGTTTATAAAATGTTACTCTGCAGTTCCATGCTCCAAGACTAACAAAGTCTATCCAAGTGTAGTCGAGCGCTACAGTTTAACTTATTGCATTCATTAAACTAGGCTTAGATTGTCCTAATTATATGTTATCAACAATTAAGGAATGGATCACATGCCACAGACTGGCTAAAATATTCTGTATTCTTGGCTGGATGCCAGTGGAGGTGCCAAGTTCCATTCTACCTTGTCATCAGCTGCATCTCTGCTTTTGTAGTACAAGCAGCAGCTGTGCTAGACAAAATAATCTAAATTCTCACATGTACTTTTCCTTTAGGAAATAGCTCACACTGAATTGCATTTCTGGTGTGAATAGTGCTACACCTGAGTGAGTTTGTGCTGAAAACATATTTTATGCAAATATAATTTTTAACTGATATAATCTTTTGTGACTTTCAAATGCATTTGTCCTATCAAAATAATGGTCTTACTTTTCATACTGAAATTATTACCAAATGGATTCTGTGGGCAGCAAAGTACTTTTTGCTTGTTCGGCAATGATTTTCCTATACCTCAAATTACATAATTTTATAGGTGCTCTGTTTCAAAGGAAAACACTCTTTATTGATCCAGGCAGTCAGAATTAATCGCGGATCCCCGATCTCAAAACTCCTAGCAAAATCCTCTTATTCAGAACACCCGTGTGCCAGACGCTCAACACTTTACAAATCCTTGTGGGATAATGGGTCTTTTCAAATAGTCTGATTGTTCAATCCAGTGTGGCTTCTAAAATGGAGATTCAGCCAGGCCTTTCCCTGAGCAGAGGCTGGTCTGCCAATTTTATGAAGAGCGAAATCCCACCCATCGTTTGCATCAAATTGTCACTCTGTTCTTGGTAACGTAAAACTGGATGTCAGAAGTTGTTCGCCTTTCCATCTGTTTGGTAGGAAAACGATCCTGGAGTACTAGGGGTGTGTGTCGCAACAGGAGCAAAAGGTGACGAGGCCACGGTGCCGTGCAAGGTAAATAAATCCCAACAGCCGTAGCTCCTTTGCTCCTTGAATAGATGCTGTAATAGACAGTCATGGGAAGCTAGTGTCCATAGGAAGATATGACTTTAGAGTTCACCACAGACTTACCTATGGGTTGACATGTGTTTTCAGGTTACCAATTTACTTGGTTATTAAAAGCTTGACTGCATCCTACACGAATCAAGGTGGAGGGGTCATGCTAAGTCCTTAATGAGAAAGAGAAGATAACAAAGAAATTCAGAAGACCTAGGTAAGGTCTCTAATTTTCATAGAACTTATACTGTACAACTTGGTAAGGCATCTGCTGAGATCATTTCCTACTGGGAAATTTAACTTTTCAAATTTTACTTCATACTAGAAAAGCCTTTATAATTCACAGAAATATGCCAAGAAACTCTTTGCCAAAACCAACTTCCTGGAATAATAATTTCATTTTATTTCATAAAAGATTTTTCCCTTTAGTAGAAGATCTATCTAGGGATTCAGAGTCGTGCTGTGAGGGGAGAACCTCTTCTGTTTGAGCTTGATAATATATTGCCTTCTCTGCTCAGGAGCCAACCAGTCAGATAGTCCCATTATCTGTACGTATCCTCTCTCTCATCTCTTTGCTCTTGGTTTAATACTATGCACCAGGCCATAATTTCAGAAACGCAAGTTTAAATAAGATTCCTTTTGTTCCTGGCCATTGGGAACAAAATCCTGGTGAGACAGCACATTGGGAATGGGCTTGCCTGTTATGGTTTTCACGGCCTCCCTGGCACCCAGGTCAGTGTCTCCAGTAGGTTCTTAGTGACTGTTTGCCGACTGAGGCTTTTATTTGGCTGACTTTCTTTTACGTAACTTATTATTTAGGTGCATCTGGCACTCTGTGATTTTTAACTCTTGTTCTTCGTTGTTGTTAATTCTAACCCGAGATAATTTTCCTTTTATTTTTAGAGACAGGGGGAGGGCAGCAGGGAGGGATGCAGAGAGAGAGAGAGACACAGTGATTAGTTGCCTCTTGCATGCACACCAACCAGGCCAGGGATCGAACCTGCAACTCAGGTACTGCCTTTACTGGGAATTCAGTGCGTGGGCCAATGCTCTAACCACACTGGGACGGCTGATTTTTGACTCTTTGAGAGGAGTGAGCCTTTTTTCTGAGCGGTTAAAATTCCCTTTCTTCTTCAGACTTCTTTGTGATAACTTTATTTTCCCCGCATGTGCTTCTCTATTATCTATTGCTTTTCTTACATCTTTTCTCTTTGGAAACAATCTTTTAGTTTTCCTTTGTCAGATTTTTTCCCTCCCTTTGCTCTCTTTCATGTTGCCATTTAGGTTGAGGCTAAATTGCTGGGACAGCTGCTCTCTGTGACCTGCTGTGGACTTTGCTGACCACATCACCAACTGGCAGGGTGTGGTGCCATAAGGTCTTCCAGGAGATTTGCTTCCAAATGGAAATAATGGAGTGACATTTTTGAGTTATAATTTGTGACTGACATGAGAGAATCCTAGTAATCTTAAGCATTTTAAAACACATTCCCTGTGTTACTGAAGTGATGCTCAAAATTCTGAATCTTAAAGCCAGCCTATCCCATATTGAAACTGCATGTGAATATGATTTAGACAACAGTCATTGGTTTATAATAGCATCAGAAAGAAGCCGCGGGGAGTCATCCAGTACACTCCTCTTCTAGGAAGCTATTCTTGATAGAAGACGGTGTTGTCTTTACTCCAAAGAATTAATTCATTTCTATCATTTTATGACTTGTACAGCTACTGAATTATTTGAGCTAAATCCTATTTCACTAGTTACTCATTCTCAAACACATACACACAAATATACACACATGCTAACAATATAGTGGGAAAGATAGGTTTACCTGTTTATTTGTATCATTCAGAGGAAATCTACTTTTTTTCCTATCAAAGAAGTAAAGGTTAGCTTGGGTTTCCTTCACAATATTTACTATAGGACTAGAACCAAAGTACACTTGGTTAGTACTGAGAAACATTTTATTTTATTTTTTTGATTCAAGAGCCCACTGGGTCATTTTGCCACTTCCCTGCTTCTCCTTTTTATCACAACCTTCTCTTCAGTTGTCTGAGTTGTGCTTGGTACCTCCACAGAGGAAGCCCAACTGCTTAGGGGGATGCACAGGACAAAGGGAGGCCCTTCACACTCGTAGCCAGCAAGACAAACCTCCGAAATCCTCTTCGGTTTTAGAAGGGAGTATCCTGAGCGATTCTGAGATCTCAGAAGGACTAACAAAGTTCATTCCATTTGTCATTGAAATGTGGCGGTGATATAGAACAAAACCTCCCCGCAGTGGGGGCTGGCTGCACCGAATTCCTTTTGCAACAAGGAAATTAGGTCAGAAGAAATTTAGGTCAACACCTTACAGAAATGCCCCCATGCCTGCAAGGAGCCAGGAGAACTTAAACTGTTACAAACAGGAACGTTATAGTCTTTATATTTAATTTGAAAAATGGTACGTTCCAAAGCTTAGTGTGATATAAACCCAGCTATGATTCAGCAAAGAAAATTACCTCTTGCATCACTCGCCCTGCGATCCCACAGCACTTCCAACCAAGCCCAGCCCAGCCGACCCAGTTTAATCATGCAATTCAAGAAATATTTATCAAGCCTTTGCGATGAGCAGTGAACCTATTAGATACTTTAAGGTTATAGAGATTAATAAGCAGCCTCCTTCCACCAGCTCCATCTTTGCCATTAAGAAGCTTATAACCTCGGGAGGAGGAGAAGGTTAGGGGGTAGATAAAAGTGCAATGCAACCTATAATTCTTTGACTCACTTAGCACACAGTACAGGAGCTTCCCTGTGTGCCAAGAACTATGGAGAGTGATGCACAACAGTTCAAGCAATGTGATTTCTGGATGGAGGGGAGAAAGGGGTTGGGTTAGTTTGGCATGGGCAGGAAGAAATAATTTCTTGGAAAAAAAGGGCAGTTTAATGAAACTTTAAATGGGTATCATTTCAACGGATGGTGGTCTGTAAGAGGTGCCTGAGTTGAAGCTTTGGGAAGAAGGGTGGTGAGGGTGGGGGTGGGGATGCCTTAGAGGAAGGGCAGGGGTAGAGGCAGGGGCTGAAAATTTAGGAGAGAACAGTCTGTGCAAAGACAAGGGGATGGAAAAGAATGTGTTGTATTTGGGGAACAACTAATGATCCATTTTACATTATACTGAGCACAGAGGACAGAAATGGAAGTGGTTAGAAAAGGTGAATTGGAAACCTAGTTAGACATGCCTTGAATGCCAGACGGAGGAGGGGCAAGCCTATGGTGAACCATTCCATACCTCTGGATTATGGCGACTTGGATGGGATTTCTGACCAATTAGATGGCTGAGTAAATGGAAAGCCATAAATCTTGATCCATTGTTCTAGAATGTCTCTACGTATAAGGTTACTTGATCAACAACTATACCATAAATGTAGAATATACATGTTTTATAAGAAAAAAAGTGGAACTTTACTAGTACTAAATTCTCTTTAAAGTATCTTAACTGAAGTCTAATTTGGTGTTTGGCCAGTTTAAACAAAAAATGAATAAGAAATATAAAAAATGAGCGTGGTTTTTTTTTAAAAAATTTTCATTGGTTATGTGACCACCTTCTCACTACATACATCAGTTAGCAAAGTCTGCTTTCAGCAGTGGAAATTTCATTATCACATCTAATTCTGGTTTGGTAGCACATTAAACTTTCAAACAGTTAATGACTCTGGTTTTCTTTCTGTTCAGCTTTACCTTTCATAAAAGCACCGCCGAGAGGAAAGGAATGACAGTAAGACTGAATTATGAACTTTAAAAAGTTGAGAACAAGTAACTCCTTGTGCTGTGAACGCTGCTCTCCCTGCTCTTGATTAACTGTCTGCAGTAGGTCAGTGGTGAGCGCTGCGTGCCGAAGGACGGCTGGTGCAGCAGACGGGCAGGTGGGGACGCCAGGGGAGGGCCTTCTATCAGGTTTCTATTTGACTCAGAGATGAGCTAAACTCTGCCTTACTAACATGGCTTGTTTCCTAGACTTGACTTCCAATATCCTCTGTAGATTACAATTTTAACAAAAAGCAAAACAGCATTTGTGATGAAGGAAGGATTAGTTTTTTAATTGCTCACCTTTAAATTCTTTGGCACTTGGTGAATGGGCACTTCCTGAATATAGCTTTGATCCCAGAAATGAGTGTGTGTGTGTGTGTGTGTGTGTGTGTGTGTGTGTATTAGAGAGATGTGCACATGTGTACATGTAAATATGTGTGTATGTATATATACATATTTCTCTATACGTGAGATGTATCTGTATGCACAGTTTCATTTGTAATACAAACACACACACAGGTTAGGTGTTGATGGAAATATCAGGAAAGGCAAAAGAAACTGACATGAATTGACCTCTTACTGTATTTTCTTCATTGAGGCAGGTACTAATATCCCTCGATTTTAGATGAATTTGAGGCTCAGAGCAGTTAAATAAATGACAAGCTATGCAACATGTCCAAAGTGCCAAAGCTAGAAAGCAGTAGAAAACCAAGATGGCGGCATAGGTAAACACCGGAGTTTGCTGCCTCAAACAACCACTTCAAAAATACAACTAAGCCGAAACTGGTTTGGCTCAGTGGATAGAGCGTCGGCCTGCGGACTGAAAGGTCCCAGGTTCGATTCCGGCCAAGGGCATGTACCTGGGTTGCGGGCACATCCCCAGTAGGAGGTGTGCAAGAGGCAGCTGATCGATGTTTCTCTCTCATCGATGTTTCTAACTCTCTATCCCCTCTCCCTTCCTCTCTGTAAAAAATCAATAAAATACATTAAAAAAAAAAAAGAAAGAACTTTTTGTTTCTCTGAAATTCACCCTAAAGTTCTTAGTATTCCCTCCTTCTACTTGGAAGACTGCTCCTCCTTCCATCTTC
>NW_006299705.1:11697379-11721059 GCF_000327345.1 Myotis davidii
AATCGTGCATCTATGGATGAAGACAGTGGGGGGGGAGTGAGGGCGGAGGGTGGGGTGGGAACTGGGTGGAGGGGAGTTATGGTGGGAAAAAAGAGTAACTAATGTAATAATCTGAACAATAAAGATTTAATTAAAAAAGAAAAAGAAAAAAGAAAGCAGTGGGATTCTTGGGTCTGGCAACCCTAAAACCCTGAACACAGACTCCTTCTCAGCCTGCCTCCTTCTCACCCTTCCCCTCCTTGTCCTTTATTGAAGTGCAAAATGTTTCACAAAGGACTTACC
Source organism: Myotis davidii (assembly GCF_000327345.1). Lineage (NCBI taxonomy): Eukaryota > Metazoa > Chordata > Mammalia > Chiroptera > Vespertilionidae > Myotis > Myotis davidii. The sequence continues at coordinate 11,697,662 of NW_006299705.1, forward strand.
ATAAAGTGAGTAAAACTGACGAAATCCTTTAAAAAAGATATTACGGCCCTAGCCAGCATGGCTCAGTGGATAGAACATCGGCCTGCACACTGAAGGGTCGCAGGTTCGATTCTGGTTAAGGACACATGCCTGGGTTGTGGGCTCGATCCCCAGTAGGGGGCATGCAGGAGGCAGCCAATCAATGATTCTCTCTCATCATTGATGTTTCTATCTCTCCCTCCCTCTTCCTTCCTCTCTGAAATCAATAATAATAAAAAAGATATTATGTAGCTAAAATGAAGACCAAGATAAGAAAGAAAATACAGTGAGGCTAGATGGGATTTTAACGACAAAGATGATTCTGATTTTCTTAGCAGCCAAGCTAAAGAAAGAAACAGATCAGCCATTTAAGTCATAAAGCCGTTATTCAGAAGTATCCAAACCAACAAAGTCACAGTTTTGTTTATACTGCTCGTTTTTAATGATGTCCTTTGGTTTTGGATTTGGTACAAGTCTCTGATGATCTGGCTTAATTTCTCACTTCATCACCTATAATTTCATTTGTAGGTTTATCTGTGGCATCCCCCTCTCCCCTCAACACACATGATGGCACAAAGAAACAAAATCTTGGGAAATGCGTCCACACTTCAAACTGAGTGCTCACCCTCACTGGAGAGAGAAGCTGCACCTCTAAATACCTGTTACCTAAGGGCCTGGTCTGACAGCGTGTGTCCAGAATCCTTACACTGACTAGTTATTCCACGAACACGTGTGTGTGACTGTGCCTCTTCATGTGTGTGTCTCACTACACCCTGTTCTATGTCATTCTCTTACTTTGTCTGGCACCATTTGTTTATTATTATTTTCACTGCTGCTCGTGAAAAAGCATATCCACAAACCTGAAATTATTTCACAATTTTATACAGTTTTCATCTAGACCTTCACATATGCTGGGAATGAAGTGTACACTTTGGAAACATTTCTATTGATCGCAAATGAATGTCATTTGGTATCTTGATTAGATGGGGTGACTCATTGAGATGAGCGTTTCCGAAAAGAGGACACAGGCCAAAAGGCCTGCTGCAGAGAGCAGAAAATGAAGGTATGAGGCTGCTGGCGCCAAAAGTTGTCAGGCTTGCTTTTAGTTCATGAAGAAAGAACTGGACTTCAAGTTTTGTTTGATTATTTGCAATAGTGTTCTAAGAGACTCTATAGGATTATTTTCTCCTTTGGCTGCTACATTTATATATATTATAATAATTATAAAAATTGCTTTTCCTCTTTAATAAATCCAATTTAATAAAAACTTGCTATTTGGAAAAATATACTAAAAATGTGTTTTACTAGCCTCATTTGTTTTTACAGAAATACTGGCAATCCAATATAATTAAAAGAGAGATCTGAATATTCTCACATCCATTCTGGATCTAACATTCTCCAGTAAATCAGAGAAATCAGAGAATCAGGCCCCATAAAAACAACTAAGCAAACTAGGTCACAGATAATAAGGTAGCGATTAAAATGACTATATCCATTATTTGGTTGTTATTTCCTAATATTTCACTCTGTAGGATATTTTATAGAGGGCCTTCATGTAATATTCTATTTTAAAGAGAAAATTATTTTTTTAACATAAAACACTATTTATAGAATCATTTAAAATATGATGAATGGAAAAGAGCATTCATTAAAAAAGAGGTGAGGGTAATTATGAGAACTCTCATTTAGAAGTCTCTTCAACTAAAATCACCAAATTATAGTTGATGTGGTTAAAAACAAATTATTATGTTACCTAAAGAATATCATTTGGAACATTCTAGTTTCCCTAATCTCTGTTCTAGGAATTTAATTCCTCTAAGAGTTTATTTCCTGCTACATTCTGCATCAATGGTTTTGCCATTGCTCTATCTTCCTTTCTTAAGCCTCGATTAACCTATTAATTTAAAACGCCATATCTTTCACAAGATGCTAGGAAACCAAGCCTGGGCAACCAGAGACTTGCAGTGCAATAAACGATTTTATCAAATGTGTTCTGTTCATTTAACTGCCTTTATGTGCTCCTTATAATAAAATTCGTGTGTCCCCACCCCCAAAAGGCAGAACTATGTACTTTGTATTGTACTACTATGTACATAAAGATGGATTGCTTACAACTTTTCCTGTATCACCAAACGTCTTTGTGGCCTTTTGGAGCCTTTTCCCCTGAGCTTATGGACATCTATTTGGCTGTAGGATGGAAGTCGATAGGAGAAAGGGTTTCAAAACACATGAAAGAGTTGAGTAAGATTACACCGATTCAGCATTTGTCCTCTTTGCTTCAGGGTTCATGAGCATATATTTCCTAAAAAAACAAAAACAAAACAAAAACAAACAAAAAAAAACATTAGAGAAAGTATACTCTGCAAGATCCCATGCTGTGTGCTGGTGCATGCAGTGTGGCCCCTTCCCTTGGGGAGTCCCCTTTCTTCTGGGAAAGAGAAGACATCTCCCGGTCACTATGATCTGGGGTAAGTGTGGTGATGGTGGGTGCACAGTGCTCCGCCAGCAAAGAGGAGAAGCACCTCACCTGGCGGGGCTGGGCATGGTGGGCAGAGTCAGGGATAGCTTTCTGGATGAGCCCATGCCTGGGTCTTAAAGGCTGCATTGCAGTTAGACAGGTGAGAGGAGGGAGGGGTTATAAGTGGGGGAAGGAAGGGCATCTTGTGAAGGGGGAGGGCAAGAGGAAAGGCAAAGAGGGAGTAGGCTAAACAAGTAGTAGAATTACTTTCTTCTTTGACTACTTAATAAAGTTTTTGTTGATGTTGAGAAAGAACCCAATGCATAGTGAATAGTTTTCCTTCTTTTTTTCCATTGAAAAATGAGAGGATGGCCTAGAGTATCATCAAGATTTCTTCAGATTGCGATATATATATATATATCTCCAAAAAAGTGAGAAAGCTAAGTGAAATAAGTCAGACAGCAAAAGACAAACATTATATTATCTCTTATATGTATAATCTAAAAAATAAACAAACAAACCAAAACACCCCACCTCCACCAAACTCATAAAAAGAACAGACTTGTGGTTAATGGGGGAGACAGGGAATTGGAGGAAGGTAGTCAAAAGGTATGAACTTCCAGTTACACAATAAATAAGTACCAGGGATGTAATTTACAACATGATGACTATCGATAACGCTGCCATATGATATATAGAAAAGTTTTTAAGAGGGTAGGTCCTAAGAGTTCTCATCACAAGGAGAAAACATTTTTTTCCTTTTTATTGTATTTATATGAGATGATGGATATTAACTAAACTTATTGTGCTAACCATTTTACAACATAATATAAATCAAACCATCATGCTGTATAAACTTGAACTTCTATAGTGATGCATGTTCATTATTTCTCAATAAAACTGGAAAAAATTTAAACATAAAAATAGATTTCTTTATGTGATTTGTGTATTTAATTAAGATAACGGAACAAAGCCTTTATAGTGTTTGCTATTAACAATTGGATATTATCTTCAGGAAAACAACAAAACTGTGTTTCCTTTTAGACACAACTTATAAATCAGAACACTGGACTAGTACAGGTCTTTCCCTTCATGGAATCTGATTAAAATAAATTTTACTGCACAGCGATTTATTTTCACAGGAATTTTCCAGGAGAGCGCTTTTTTCCCACATATCAAGCAAAAGCTGAGATCCTACTGCTGCATCCAGAATTTGAGATTCTTTTAACAATGGGAGAAGAGTCAAACTATGCTACTACCAATGAGTGGTACATTTCTATTGAATAAGCTTTACACGTTTGGGGTATTTTTATTATGCTACTTTTAAACTGTGGGAGAAATTTTTAAAAATTTCCCTTATGTTTTTGTACAAAGGTGTAGGATTGTGATGAACAGGAACCACCAGAGAAGAAAGCCCAAGGTTCCAGGGCTAGTGTGTCACCAGCCATTGTCACCCACGCCTAAGGATCCTTCTAGCTTTCTGCTCCACAGCTGTGACAGAGGAAGGTCTGTATAAAATGTGACCATTTTTGGCAGAAAGAACAGGGAAAGGGAAAGGAGAAAGGCATGTGCCAGCTGAATCTGCCACACCCAACAGCTTCTGCTTACGTTTTATTGGCAGAAATTAGTCATAGGGCCACCCACCTGCAAGGGAGGTTGGTAAATATAGTTTTTAGCTGAATGTGTTGCAACCCCCAACTAAGTTGGGCTCTGTTAGTAGGGATCAAACAGTAAGTGAATATTGTTTAGATAACTAGTTATCTCAGCTACAAGTCTCAAAATAAAATGAAAAAAGAAATCTGGCTAAGAGTTTCAAAATACAAAAAGTCTAAGTGGGCAAAAGAATAGAGTGTCGAAGAGGAAAGTTAGGCTTATTGCCTAACTGTGCTCTATTGTGTCAATCTCTTTCATATTTGTTGACTGGATTAATTTGAGCCACCGTGAGGTAGATAAATAAAACCTGGAAGTGCAGTTGGGAGAAAGGGTTCTAAATTCTCATCTCAGGAAATTTATCTTTCTGAGTTGAGACTAAATTAGTAATTTCCAAATTTTTCTGAAAGCTCTGAAACACTTGGCTCAAATGGATGTTACCTGTAAGTAGTTAAGAGCAGCACTACCTGAATTGAATGATACGTGGTGTGGTAGATCAGACCATGGGAAGAGATGGTCTCTGAGCCTTTATGTGGCTTTACCATTCCACGTGTCCTTTGTAAGCAGGGACCAAACCCTGGTTGCCTTAGAAGCCCTGTAGTACCACTGAAATACATCTAGCCATTGTTGTAACTGTATACAAAATGTACTTTTCAAAACATTATATGTTTTTTTCTCAACAAATGAATTATATTTCCCTGTTGAATTATATTTCAACTATTTGCATCAGCGTCTGTTTTGTAAAATTTCTTATTACATTCTTTTGAAAATGTGGAAATGCTGTGAAGCTCCTGGGAAATTCTCAGAAGTTAGCAATTTAGATTTTTGCGTTTCCCCCCCTAATTTGTTTGGCCTCCTACATGGATTTTTAGCTTTACTTAAAAAAAACCACAAAACAAAAAATCCTCATCTGTCCAATACCTAATTCACGTTTACATCACACATAGCCGATGGGGAGCGGGGCGAGGAGGATAGTAATGTTTTTGCTTCAAAGGTCACCATCACAGGACGTCAGTAAAAAAATCAAACATGAATTTAAAACCATGAGAACAGAAAGATACCCACAAGTCTGAGCATGTGGACTGAGTGCTAGATGGGTGGTCAACCCAACTCAGACAAGCCAGCAATAGTCCAACCACATAACAGACCGGGAAACTCCAAACTTGCTAACTAAGAAGCCAGTTTTATGTTATTTAATTTTTTTTCAAGAATTCTATTTCCAGTCATTACTATCAAGGGGTAGAAAATGTGCTGATTTCTTGTGTTACTTCTTACAGGCAGTTTATATAAGGTGATTTTATGAAGATGTAAAATGCACTTATATTTTGGAATTTTATGAACAGAAAGCAATACTTAGCTTAGTATTTTCCTGGTATACCAATTGAAATAATAAATATCCCTTAATTTATGCATAATAGATGTTTAGAAATTAAAACTTTTAATGAATTAGTGGTTAGTATAGTTTTATTAGTTTAATTCTTAATAGTCTGAGTAGAATCTTAGACTTAAAAATCTTATTACTTTAAATTTGTCTGTTAAATCAAAGTTTAATGAAGTATTCTCTTTAGGGGGATGGGGGGAGAAGTCACAAATGTTAGAGTTAATTATATTTAAGACATTTCAAAGTTTTCAAAATTAATTTAGAAATTGGAATTTATAAAGTGTCTGAATTGATAATCTTTTTGCATCAGTTCACATAAGAAAATCTTGCATGGTGATAGTTTGGTGTTTGATCATTAACTAGAAACACCGACATGCTAATTTAGTTACCGGGGCCCATTATTTAGAATATTTGGCACTCATGTACATTATTTTATTTTGGTCATTCACCTTTAAGGTGGATTTAGACACAACACTTCCTTCACATGCAAAAAGTTAGAGTATGCGATAACAAAAATATTACTTTGTTTGTGTTTTTGTTATAATCTCTAGCTTAGATCATTTTTTTCTATTTCCAGACACATATATAGTAATTGCTTGACATATGTTGGGGAATTATTATCAGAGAAGCATGAGTAATCCAAAAATGCACTTATCAAAAATAATTTTCCCAGAAGAAATCATGGCAAAAGACGTTATGACATACTTTTCAAAGCCGTATAGCTGCCTGCTGATTTTCTGTATGTGGCCAGACGGAACCAAAACACCAGCCCCTCACATCTGAGTATCCACAGAAGAGATTAGCGCCCACTCCTTCCTGCCTCACCTTGTTGTGCCCTGTGGAAAGCTGGCCAATAAACATAGCCCTAGGGAAAAAATTTCCATATTTCCATGACCTTTTTGTTCTTCCACCAGAAATCCCAGGAAGCAAGACAACTAGGACACAGTTTTTCTTCTGTGATTCAAAGCTAGATCACACGTGATTGAAATTCCCCAAACAAACTTTCCAGTGTGGATAATTCAAGCATAACACAAGCTCCGTACCACTACAGAACGGAAGTCTGGAGTTAGCAGAAGGCTTAACGGTGACCAGCTAGTCTACTACTTGCAGTGAGAGCATGCAGTTTAGATGGAAACTAGGGCTGGCTAGAAGGGTAAAACTGTATAACTATAGAAACTATGAAGTGTGTTCTGGTCAGTTTTCTAGCAGCTCTTTTAGCCTGTCCCAAACTGACCTTAATATCTTCCATCCCAAACAGGCTCATTTCTAAGGATTCCCTATCTCACCGGAATTACTACAGTGACCCTCACTGATTCTCCTGTCTCCTTTGCGATTCAGCCAGAATGGTTTTTCTAGTGACTCCTCATCACTTTCAGGGTAAAATCTAAATATGGTATGAGAGGCTGGGATAAGCAGATCCTGAAAATGTTCAACTACTGACAGCGGCAGCGGTGGAGATGGGGAACCACTCATCACAATAATGGATATTAAAAATGGAGATATGCTCATGATGCTGTGGGAAAACTAATTTAAATGTTTTCTATTGAGTTATATTCAGGAATAATCCACATTATGGAAAATATTTTTTGTTTTGGTTTTTTAAAAAATGTTCAAGTGAGAAAAGAAAGATACCAAGTGTTTTTGTTTTGTTTTATGTGTGTTTTTGTGTATGTGTTTGGTTAATAATTTTTACTGGAAACTATACATTTATAGAAATTGTGTGAGCTTCCAATAAGTGAAAAGCAGTTATTATTTATCTGGTCTTTTCATTATGGGTTTTTAAAACATTAGGTTCAAGATTAAGGTCCTTGAACTTAACATTAAAGTTTACTAGAAGCTAGTAGAACACTAAGTGCAAGTGTGTGCCAAGGTCAGATTTATTTTAGATATCAATGTAGTAGGCACAAAAGACATGAGTCTAAGGCAGGAAGCAGAGTTATGTGGCATTGTAATGTCTGACAAAGACCTTCACTAGCCCAGTGACTGGCACTTTTTGTTTATGTGTTTGTCTTCCTTCTTGACTGTGAACTTCTTAGTAACAAGGATGTGGTCTTGCTCATGTTTTCCCAGTGTCTACTAGCCTACCTGACATATAGTAAAGCAGAAAAATTATTTCTAAAAGTCTTTTCTTATTTGTTCTGTTGGACTCTGAGAGTATCTTATGGTATGACTTTTTAAAATTCTTTATGAAGGTAAGACCTTTTTTGTTAGAAGTGCTGCAACGATTTTAATTGTGAGTTTCAATCATGAAATTAAGAGGATCATTAAACATGAAATGGGGCCCGTTTTTCATGGAACCTGTACGATAGTTGATGATTTCCAAAAGGTAGTATTTCTCCCTTAACAAAACTAAACCTTGGTGGGGAGATTGGTGATTTTTGATTGATTTTGAATTTTAGAGAAGCATCATGAATGAGAAAGAGAAGAAGGGAGGAAGGGAAGAAGAAAGGAAGGAATCAATTCTGGGATGTTTTGACACTACAATGATCTGAGTTCAAACTCTGTTCCTACCATTAATATTTTTTTAGTAAGCCAGATAAACACCCCAAGTTTTATTTCCATCATATAAAAAGAGAGAAAGCAATACACATCTTATAGAGTTCCTATGAAAACGAACTGGGGCTTTATAAGTTGAAAAACTTATGCTTGCCACACTTAGTAGCTCATTCCTTTCTAAATTTTCCATTTTTAGGAGTTTAAAAATATTTTTTTTCATACCTATAGAGTTAAAATGAAGTATTTTCATTGAATAAATCATTTTTTCTTGAATTCTGGTGCTATATCTAACTGGTCCAAAACACTTAATCAAGTCATTAATAAAATTGTCTGCAAAATACACTCTATTCTATACAGTTTAAACTTGGCAGCATTTCTCCAGTGTGTTCCCCAGAATGTTAGTCTTATGAAATCTCCCTTATAGTTCATGGAATACATTTTGTGACACATTCATGTAATTGATCTGATTCGTTCCATCAACTCTGTATGCAAATAGAGTCATACTTATTTCTATTTATAAAATATTTTAAAAACTTGATTTGCCATTATTAACAGGAGCTCTCTTGTGTTTGGCCAACATCTCCCCCACTCTCTACCCTATCTCCATTCTCTTGCATTGTCTAAGAACTCTGAATTTACTCAGTAATTTACAAAGGAAGGTCTTCTGCAGAGAGTGAACTGTAAGCCTGATTTCTCTCTACTGAAGGTTTGCTTTGCACAGTCCAACAGAAATTGGTCCATATGCTTCTCTTTGCTAGCCCCAGGAAAATGATTTCTTCTTACCCTATATTGTCATAAATAGGTCATAAATATTTTTATAATTCAGCTGATTCAATAGATCAGCAGTTCTCAACCTGTGGGTCGCGATCCCTTTGGGGGTCGAACGATCCTTTCACAGGGGTCGCCTAAGACCATCAGAAAACACACATATATATAATTGCATATTGTTTTTGTGATTAATCACTATGCTTTAATTATGTTCAATTTGTAACAATGAAATTGGGGGTCACCACAACATGAGGAACTGTATTAAAGGGTTGTGGCGTTAGGAAGGTTGAGAACCACTGCAACAGATATTTACTAAATGTCAATCATATACTAGGAACTGTCCCAAGACTTGGATATAGCAATACACAAAATAGATAATGATTCTGTTTTCTCGGAGCTTATCTTCTAAATAAGTAATAGATACTAGTTAGTGATGAATGCTATGAAGTGAGTGTAAAGCGATATATAGTGATGGACGTAGGGCATTGTTTATATTCAATTGCCAATATAGGCTCTCAGAGTCCCATACCTGTTCGATGTTTTGTGTGTTTTTTTTCTTCATTTTTTTAATATGTGTGAATCAAATCAAGAGTTTTTGGGGGGTTAAAAATGAAAATAACTCACGTGTACATTAGTGAGGTCAGAATACCCAGGAAAAAGAAAGCAAATACAGAATTCTTCACATTGTAAAAGAGGTATCTTTAAATCATAAGCCAGAAGACTTGGAATTTGTACCCAACTCTGCGATTATCTATGTAGGAAACTTTGTATACATCTCTTAAATTCATTAAACTTTAGTGTCCCTGTTTACAAAAAGTAGCTAAAAGTACCTACCTGTCTTGTCTAGCTCAAAAGGCTGTTACCTTCTTCTAACCACAAAGATCAGACTGTTATGCTCCTTTGAAACTATATGAGGATATGAGGAAATTGAGTCTTGGGTCAAATATCTTGTCTACGGTCTAATAGCACATACATTAGACAAATGTTGAACTCAGGCTTCTCTGATTCTAAAATCTAAACTATTACCATGTTCTGTAGTGTACAACAAGCACGGCACTCAGCTGGGATCAAGAGGACTTGGAAATGATTGGTAAATAGCTTTCATTCTCATGTCTGCTTTAGTGTTCACTGTTGATTGGTTTCAGAAGAGGGGCCAAAAAAATCTCTTCAAACAATCTAACCAGGCATCCAATATTTCATTCTCCTCTGGAAACTGCCTGGCTTTGAATTGCTTCATTCACCTGCTTTGCAGGCCAATGTAACAGGGGACTCACATCCAGTGCTTTATTACCAATTTCCTGTAAGCTAAATGGGAAAGCTGTGTAATAAGTATTTTTCCTCTTTTCCTAGTGTGCAAACATCTATGAGTTATGCAGAGTGTATGTTAGGACATAGCAGTGCACTTAAAGTATGCACTTACAAATTAGCTTGCTGCCAGAGTCGCTTGTATTTGTAACACATCTAATGCTCTTCTGCTCAGCAGCAATGTTACAGATGAACTTGAAAGACAGAAGTAGTATTTTTATGCAAATATGCCATAAGATGTCTTTGCTAAATAAGCAATTCCTTCCGAGCAAGGTTTATTTGCAGTGATATAATTTAGAAGCGTCCCCAGTGACAACCTTTTGAGTCATATTAGTTAAATGATAGAACAGCTACAGTGTTAAATGTACAGCAATATATTATAATGGGAAAAATGCCTGAGCAGCAGGGAGCCTGTAATACAGAACTGCATAGGCCACTTAAATAGTGTAATCTGGCTTTCAAGTGGAGCATTCTAAAGAATCTCTATGAACCTTGCTTTGGGGTTTCAGAGAATCAGAATGATATTGAGGACAAAGCTCTCTTCCGGATCTACCTGTCACTGAGACACTCATGCTGCTTTTCTACAAAGCCAGGTGGGATCACTTTTCTAGGAAACATCAATTACTTCTGCTTTTGCTCAGAAATGGCACAGTTATTTTTAGATATATTTTCCACTGGTCTACAAAGTATTACAATTGCCATAACATATTGGGTAGTATCATAATGGTGTAAGGATTCCTGAGCAAAATATGCCTCCCCTTGATATTGCCTACTTATCTTTAAAAAAAAAAAAAAGCCAGTAGGATTATATATTTTAAAACTCCCTGTACAACTAGCAAGGTGCCGATATGAAGGGCAAACAAATGTTAGAATTTTACAGATTTCCAACACACTTAAATTTACAGATGGTTTTTACTCTGAGGGTCAGTTTGTGAAATTGGTGGTTTGAAATAACCTTATCTGAATAAAATGAACCAGGTTCTTCTAGGGGCTAATCAAATCCTGGATAGTAAACGAGTTACTTTTGGAAGTTGCATTAACACAGCCTTAGGTTAATAAATTATACTCTGCTGATTTGACTTCCCCTGGTACTTACTTTACAAATGGAGATGATCCTGGTCTGTGGAGATCCAGCTTACCACGATTCTCATTCTGATGCGGTGCCTATGTCCAGCCAGGACATTGGAATACAGTTTTGTAAAAAGTATCAACAAATGAAGTCTTGGGAGCTTGAATTTCTTAACTGATGAGTCAATACCTAGATTCATTACATATTTTTCTTTCCTGGAATCTTTTCAATTTATCTTCCATGATAATATCTATGCTATAGGGAAAATGAATTGTTGTGTCATTATAGTCTCTTAAGGAAAAATTTCCCCAATTTTTCCCTTAGCTGTCTCCAGCCCCCTGGGTTCGGTTTCAAATAAGATGCCATAAGAAGAAAGCAAAACACTGGGGTCTTTTATTTAAATAAAAATTATATTATAAATTAGAGTCTTTGAAAGTTCATCTCTCAATTTATCTAGACATTTAATCACCCACCAATCTATTAATCAATTTTGTTTTATTCATTCAATCTAAAGAAATCTCACTTTAATATTTTTGTTGAGTCTTAGTTTTTTAAAAAATTTAAGCCCAAAAATATATAGACCATAAAAACTATTAAATCTCTTGTTTTTGGCAGAAGTATTTGCTAGTAATAACTTGCCTCAGCCAGCTAGACTTGGTCATCTTTCTCTGCTATATGTTTAGCTATGGTGGCCATTGAATTACTGGTCTATTCAACAGATTGTATTGGAAGCTCATGTAGGCACTGTACTCTACATTCGTATTGTGGCTGAGTGCACTACATAACCTTTGGATAAGCTGAAGATTTTTGGTTTCCAAGCCTGTCAGTGTTTTAGCTGCTAAGTACACACATACTTCTTTCGGAAATCTGTAGAATTTATGTGCAGAATTCAACACCAACAAAAATGAATGGAGGTCTCCTGTCAAAACTGAAACTCACACATTTTGGCAGGAGGTGGTGACATTTAAGTCACTTTTTATTACTCTTTTAAACAAAGGCTTCTGACCTCTATCCCTAATTCATTCTGACCCTCTTGGCTTCTCCATTTTTAATAGGAAAAGCCATTGTAATAAATGTAAAATTAAATCAAATTCTCCAAATTATGTTATGAAATGTATTTAATTAAGTGTATGGATGCAATTTACTAAATTAATTCACTTATTTACTTCAATTCACTGAGTGAGGGATTTTAAAGTCTTTTTAGTTTCACTTAAATGCATCAGGATACAGGAGTCAAAGGTCTGAGTCCAAGATTCTAAAGATGGTGCCAGGAGAAAGCAAATGTTGATATCAATTGTGCTTTAATTTCAGGAGACAGTTTTCCTTTCAGCTGATGTGAGGTGGCTCATGTTCACTAATGGGTCTGGCTTAGACCCTTCGAGAGATGTTTATTATCCTTGTCTGGACTTAGGAAATGATTCAAGACACTTGATTTCAGAGCTCCATCAAGTTCTCATGCTGCAAAGAAACATTTGATCATTTGATGTGGTCATCTCAGGCAAAGAGCAAATAAAATGCAAAAAGAGATTTTATCTCATCTACCCATGCGATGTGTGAACTTTAACCTGCAATATATTTTATTCTTCATGCTATCATACTGGATTGTGTTCTTTCAGTATAAAAGAACTTTACAAAAGCTTTTAAATTCAAGTGACCTGAATTTAAGGGGGAACTATTAATTTGCAGATTGGTTGAACAGATACAGGAGAATTGTGGACGTGTTTTGGATATTTTATATGTTTTTAATTAAGGGCAATTATACAGAGATGTAGATGTTACAAGCCAGCTGGTGTAGCGTGGAATAGTGGCATTCTGTGCTTGGCGTGGGACTTCACGTGTCAGTTGTGGCAAGACTCCAGGGTACCCACCAAGGATGTTTCAAAGTTCATTGCTTCTGGAGGCAAATAATTTTCCAGAGAATTAATACCTCAAACATCTTAAATTGGTGACTTGGACTATTTAGAGATGCAGATCTGATTTCTTTTAGCTGTTGATTTCCAAAGACAGGCTCTTTCTGGCTCTGGATAATTCTTCCATAAGAAGGTAGACTTCCATGTACAGAAGGCTCATGGGAGACTTACACATAATCCTTAAAAAGTTGGGCCATTTAGACACATGATTATTTGCATTTTTTCTTTTTTGAAAGCTTAACCCCTAAATTATTATTCTTTGGAGAGAAGTGATTTATGATTTTTTTTCCTTGAAAACTGAAACACATTCTTGTTTTTAGCATATAGCTTCTAAGGTAATGAAGAACACACCAGTACATTAAAGCAAATGTGTGTGGAATCCCCAGGGAAAACAGATGTCATGCATGCAGTATTTCCTTCAGACATCTGAAATCCAGCATCATTGTTCTTTCAATCTGTTTTCTAAGCAAATGAAACAATGGGGAGCCAATATAAATCCTTCTATATTAGAATTTAAGAAATGTTTCAGCTGGAAAAGTTCAAAGTTTGCATTTGATAAATCAAGATAAAAAGAGCTTGAAACTAGAAATCCCATAGTTGGAAATATGTATATTCCTACTGGTTATTCTACATTTTACCACTGATTTTAATAATCTGTGATGAAGTATAAGCCCAAAGCTTTCTATAAGTCTATTATTTTATGAATATTTAAAAAATATGCTCAAATATTAAAAATCATAAACTTAATGTGGCTTTTCTAATTTTAACTAAAGCTTATTAGTTATTATCATAAATTAAGATTTAACAATCAGCAATAAATTTGGACCTTTGAAAACTGCAAACTTAAGAAAATCATTCATACTGTATTAACAAAAGCATGTAGGTGTGTGTCAGTGCTTCTGTGTGTAGAACTTAGCATTTGTTGGATAGAAAAATTATAAATGATCACATTCATATGTTCTCTAGTCTCATTTTGCTTTCAATAGTGAAAATCTTTGCTTTCAAGACTTGTTTCTGCCCAGTTTTGAGCTAAAGAGAATTAAGACTAAAAGAAAAATATGAGCTACATCTCTGCCAGCCAGGAACTAGTCTTACGTTCTGAGTTGGTCCCTACTTGGACTGGCATGGGCCTGAGCAATTCCCAGCATTTCATGCTGTAGCCTCATCTCCTGATCTGGTTGTGCCCTTCCCATGACTGGGCTTGCTTTCCCAGTGTCACCCAGTTCTGTTTGCTGGCAGAGAATCCTGCCACAAACCCCAGGCCACGTGACTGTGCACTTACGTCTCAGGTAGTGCTTGCTGTTCTACCAGTGGCTCCTGTTAAGCACACGCTGTGGCATTGCTTCCCAGCTGTGTGACCAGCAGTCAGGATAGCATCTGAGATTGTGAGACTTCCTTAGGCATAAAAACATTAGATTTTTCTAATCTTAACTGAAGTTTATTAGTTATTACAATAAATTAAGATTTGACAATCTCAATTTGGTTCTTTGAGCATTGGCTCTATAGCTAGATTAATTGTGTTAGGCTTGGCTCATCACAATTCCAGTTTACTACACGTTTCACGTTACCCCACCATTGAGATCCCAGCATGCCCGTGGCAAGGCTACACAGGTATGACAAAACCCACATGAAGTAGGGAAGCTTACAAACACTTAGCTTCAAGAGGAAAATTATTACTATAAATAATTATTAAGGCAGTTATTCCTCTATCAAGCCATCGTTCTGCATGAAGTTAGTTGAGACGTATCACTCAGAAAGCCATTTGGTGTTGAAAGTTTGCTCTTCGCTATTGGGGCACTGACAAGATCAGTTAGTGGGTTAGGAGCAGGTGTGTTTTTCCAGCAGGAGGAAGAAAAGCAAGTAGTAGTTCACAATACCACATCTCTAATTAAAATGGCAGACTTTTTAACAACTTTTTGCTATTTCTGTCTCTCAAGGTAAGTCAGGTGTTATCTAACCTAAAACGATTAGACTTGAGTGTCTTCTGCATGTTTCTTATATAGCCAAAGACCAATTAGATAAATAATTATTTTTCATTATGAACTGGCTTGCATTGTAGCGGAATCACTTACATTTCAAGTAACTAATAATTCTTAACATTTATAAATGGTCCATTTTTGTTTTGGATGTACATGAAATAATTTTTGTTTTGGATATATCTGAATAATACAAAATTATTTCCTTTTAATATAAGTTGTTAGTAATCAGCACATTTATTTCAACGGGAACACATCCCCTTCACTGTAGACATTGATGTTGTTTATATGTAAAAGAGAAAACCCAGCAAAAATGAAAAAGTGTATCCTATGATGTTCCAAGTGAAAGATGCTTTTTGAAATTCATTTGATAGTTCCTTTACAAAAAAACACACACCATAGAAAATACTAGTTTGAGGGATAATATTTGCATTTCAGTGAAACTCATCACTTCATTTGGTGGAAATAAAGCTATAAAATAGTTCTTTTAAATTAGGCGCATGTATTTGACCTGCTGAGGAAGTCTATTAGACAGTGGTTGATTAACTTGAGCCCTCAAATATGCCATCCCATGAGCATTGAAAATAAGTAATTTAACTGTGGGTGTTTTTTCCTGCAGAGGTTTTAGAAAGGGAAAGGGATGAGGGGTGGTAGAGGTGGGTAAAGGGGAAGAAATGGGGATGTAAAGAGACTGCTTGGAGTAATGGAGGCAAAATGCAGTGTGCAGATATTTAATGAGTTGTATCCTTGAAACATGTATGGTTTTGTGAACCAATGTCACCCCAATAAATTAAATAAAAATTTGTAAATAAAAAAAAGAAAATGATCACTAATCCCGGAGAGTGGAAGTATATGCTCTTTTAAAACAATGTGATCTTTTAAAATGTGAACAAAATTGACTCAGGTAAAATAAGAGCCCAAAGGGCAATCCCCTAGAATCCAAATGTTGACTTTTGCTTTAAAAGCCCCAAGACATATACGTTTTATGCTTCTTCTTCTTCTTTTTTTTTTTTTTTACAAGAGTTTGATGTTGGCATTTTGTCATACCTTGAATATGTTCTCTCTATTACTGACTGATGTTAGGGATCTGGCTTATTGTGGAGAGATGCAATTTATGGATTCTTTAAGTATTTGATGGTTTTCAATCCTTGCTAACCATTTATGAATTTCATCTTCTTTAACTTATCTGTGAATTCTCTTATTCTCTGTGCAGATATGTTGCCAAGGTAGGGTAGAGGATATAGTGTGTGGCATTATGATCTTTTATATTGATGGTGTGAGTAGGTTATATTATCTAAGAGAGACAGATAAGAAAAGATAAATTTATTTGATCAAAGCAGTAGACTTTCATTCTTCCAAGTGTCCACTTCCTCCCTTTTCCTGATCTCCAGACACCAGAAGTTGAATGGGCTTAAGCAAAGTAGGAAGGAGGTGGGAAGAGTGCTCTCCCATTATCCAGTTGTTTCTCTCTTTATTGTGACCTCTAGTTCTACTCAGTTTTTCATAGTTCTTTACACAGAAGTAATATTCAATTTTACTTTATTTTATTTTTACTGTCAACATTGCTTATCTGAATTCTCCCCTGAAGGACATCCTAGATGTGCAGGACAATGGAGCCTCCTTTTAATTTCCTCTGAGGTTGTTATAGTTGTACACAGTGACCTTGGAGGATGACCTAGCTTGACTAAAGAAAACTTCTAAGATACATTTGTGGAGGGAGGGGGTTGGCATAAGGAGTGGGAAGAGCTCTGAGTTTTTATTTTTCTCTGTTGTTGCCCCACCTTGATGATCTTTCCTGCCTGGGTTTTATCGGCAGAGCAGCCAGACACCAGCTCTTACAGATGTGTTTATTTTGGGGATTGGGTGTAGAGGAGAATGGAAGGGTAAAAAATGATACAAGTTGAGTGAAAGGAGGAATTTTTTTTATGTTATCATGCTAACAGCCTAAGAAGCAAGAGAATAAATATATTTCTGTTGAGAACTGGAGATACCTTCACGGCCCTTTAACTCAGGCTGTTATCTTCATGAAGCCAGTGAATTAGCTATATGATTTGGTTGCCTTTCTTCACCCATGTCCAAAAAGCATCCTGGGTAATTTTGGGTCTTAGCTATATATGCTTCAAAACTGTGTTCCCATCCTCACAGTATTATTCTCCTCTCAAATGAGTAAATTGTACCCCCAATGACAAGTTGCAGATCATATATTCCTCTCATACTTATTCGATTAGATTTTAGTTGGGAATCATTTAAGGAACAGCAAAATTGGACTGGAGAAGGAAGAGGATTATAGGAAGGCAGAACAAGTGTTTGGAATTTTTATTGTGACCTCAAGAGCCAGACATCTTGGAAGTCTGATTTTTAGTTTGTTGAATATAATATCACTTTGACTTAATGTGCCAGTGCTTTGTTTTACTGTCCTTTAGCTGTTAGTAAAATGCTTTGATATCATTTAACAAGTACATCTCTTACAAGTTTTCATTCCCAATACAGAATTAAGTCTGTCATTAGTGCAGTTGCATACTTGTAGAGGGTCTTGTGATTCACTTACTATTTAGGTAATGTTTTGTTTTCAGACTATTGGCTGCTTACCTAAGAACTATCTAGTCTTGTTGATACCCTAGCAAAACACACCCCGTTGGATCTTATTGCTTAAATATTCCCACTTCTAAAATTACCACTGCACCACTGGAGGTGAATGAATACACAATTACAATCTGAATTTGACAGTTTTAAAGGAAATGGCATAGGGATTTAATTAGACCCTCTCCATGTGCTTCATTGATTCTCAGATGGGTTTTCATTCTAGCATAAGCAGATGTGGATTCTAAGGTAGAAGTTAGACTTCCTTGTACTTTTGTTGGGTTATTCAAACCAGTAAAACAGCCAACAGTTAGTTGTCTGCATATGCAAAATTCAAAGCAAACTGGTTTGGATCTTGAGAAATAGTTTCATTCTTTACTTCCTTTTTTTTCTGGAATAGGAAGATTGAATTCATCAACAAAATAATAATTTTTATGGCTCTTGATCTTTATGCTGTATAATGAAGAGGGAAATTACATTAGTGAAATATTTTCATTTTGGGTAATAGCAGAAACTTCCTGACATTATTAGAAGAGAAATATTCTAGTTATTGCTTTTTTTGAGCTAAACAAAATGCCCAACTGAGAACGATATGAAAGTAATTGTTAAAATTAGTTATTGGAGGTTTTAAGAGGGAAACTTATCATAACCCTTTGAACGTTTTCTTTGAAATATATTTTTTATTAAAATGAGGACAATATGCAACCCAATTTTAGAATTCTAAAAATCCACATGTTTGCCCAATAAATGCATTGTCAAATTTTCTGAAAATTGGGTTTGGATACAAATTAGCAGAAACAAGAAAATAATTGGATTTGACCACAGATGCCTGAGATGGCATACTACCACCAGTTGTCTCATTGGCTGCATAGTAGAGAGTGACATCATAGGCTCCATAGTATACCAGTTGAGTAATGTAATGTAGGTAACTGTCTAGTTTCTTTAAGTCATCAGGCACTCTCCACTAGGGCACATAAGGCATGACTTGACTCCTTCTGAGGTCTTGAACCCATTTTAACCAAGCCTTCTGGTCCTCATCCTTCCAGCCTCTGACCTTTTGTTTTATCTTCCTCACATGGACCTAATTATTGTTTTGTCTGCCTTTTTGGACCATTCCTCTTGCATCAACTTCTCTTCATCTCCTCTGTTTTCACTGTGTTAGGTAACCCTGGATCCTGTCAGACTCTAGGCTACTGACTACTGAGCATAATTTCTCACCCATGGTGTCCCACAGACTTCTATTCCCTGAGGGGACTCTATCAAGAAAGTGGTATCAGTTTTTTCTTTTTTGTAGAAAGTATTGCTGAGATGGAAAAGACACAAAAATGAGAAAGTTATCAAGCAGAAAAGATGTATACCTACAAACAAGTTATTTGTGTACATGCTACATTTTAATATTTACAACATGTTTACATTTCTTCCTCCTTTCTCTGATACTTTTTACAGCAAAATTCCCCAGAGAATTGTCTGCACTTGCCACCTCTCCTTCATTTTCATTCTCTTTTCCCCACATTCAAGGGGTATTTGCCATCACCACTCCACAAAGGAAGCTCTGGTCAAGGACTCTGAGGACCTGTTCTTTGGCAAATCTAATGACCAGTTCCTAGTCCTCATCTGACTGGACCAATCAGCAACCTTCAACATGTTGATTTTCCCTTCTTCTTGAAACATCTCTTTCACTAAGTTTCCTTCCTTCCTTCCTTTCCTTCCTTCTTCCTTCCTTCCTTCCTTCCTTCCTTCCTTCCTTCTTCTCTCCCTTCTAATTTCCTTTCCTATCTTCATTATTCTCATATAACTCACATTTATTGTACACATTCTGTGTTCTAGATATTGCTGAATTAGCAATGCTTAAAAAAAGTTGCTCAAATTCTGACAGTCCTGAACTTAATCCTTTCTTTTCACTGACTGATAAACTGTATAGCTCAATCTTTAAGCATCCTTCACTTTTATATCTTGAATTGGCAATATTAATACTAATGTCCACCAAATAAAGTTGCTATAAAGAATAAATAAGATCACGTGTGAAACCTGTTCTAATAGTATGATTTGATAGAGCAAGAGGGGAGAGCCCATAAGGAAGGACATTGACCATTGAGTAAGACCAGGAGAAAAAGTTAGCCAGGCCTACAGACAAGTATCTTGTAGATTTCTTATAAGAGATTTCTCCTTTGCATCTTTCCATTTCCTGGACACATTTCATGTTGAAGCCAGGTGGTGTCATGAAAAAGCAGTGGAGAGGGAGTTAGAGAATTTGTGTTCCAGTCCTGAGCCTGCACTGACCAGCATGTGATCGGCTCTTTTACCTTCCCAGATGTTATCTTCCTCTTCTATGAAGTTAGAGAATGAAATGATATTTATTGTATGAGACAAGTGATGTATGATTCTAACTTATTAAAGACTTCCATGATTGCTCCACATGCTGTATTTTAATGCTAGTATTTCCAGGTCTGCTACAAAAGCCATATAGACTATGTATCTGTGCACAGTGATCAGAGGAGCATAAAGAACAATTTGGAATATTCTGGCAGAATTGAGTTCTGCTTTCTTAAAACTTCTCTGAGAAGTCTATAAAATGAGCAACATATTATAGATAACCTTTGAGTCTCCTTCTGTTGCTAAAATGCTCAATTAGAGCCCCAGTTAGAATTTGATTGACTCATGAATTAAGAAAAAGGTTTAGGTTGGAAACTCCCCCTTACTGTGTCAAAACAGGTCAAATTACAACTTTTCAATGAAAAACAGTCCTTTTGCTATCACCACTCTTAACCACATGTAATCATTTATCTTTTATGAAAAAAACTAATTGTCATATTGTAGTTTGGTCTTGAGGCCTTTAATGTGCTTTGAATTATGTGGAAACTGCACACACACACACACACACACACACACGCACACGTACACGCACATGCACATGCACGCACACACACACACACACACACACAGTTCTCTCCCCATCAAGGATACTAAATTTAATCTGGAGAAGTAGTCCATAAGCTCTTTAACATAGATTTAGTGTCTAATAGTTAAGATTGCTACTATGCTACAAAATTGTTCCTTTTCTGTTTTTCCTCATTTGCTAAGGCTTTTCAATATTGGGGCAAATATTGGTCCTCTCATAGGTTTTACTCTTTTTATATTTAGCCCTTTATTTATTTGTTGGGATTACTTGTTTTCTCAAGTCTAAAGAACCACTGATCATTTAAGAATCACCATTGATTTTGAAAACTATAATTGTGAAAGATGGGTATCTTGAATCAAGGAAGCACAATCATTCACTTAAGTAGGGATTAGGCATATTTAAACTATTATCTAGAACTCCCTGACTTTTCATGGGTCTTTCCTTTGAACTCTTCATGTTCTAGATAACAATAGGCAGCGTTGCATCATAAGCAATGTTTTGGCATTCATTTCAGAGCTTCTGTGATAACCTCCTCTGATTAAACAGAGTAATATAATCCTATTCTCTGAAAACTGGTGGTGGAAATATTGAAATAATTGCTCAATTCTCTATTTACAAGCACCTAGATTTTGTTCATTTTGTAAACAAGCCTCTTCTACAAGAAATAAAAAAACAAACAAACAAAAACCCCCCAGAGCTCTCAAAAACAGAGCAGTGTTGAAAATTATTGAGGGGCACAACATAAATGAAGAAAAAAAAAATCACCATTTTGCCAATTCACAGGCAGAAACTCACCAATATACTATTGGGGAAAATTAAACAATGGTTATAAGTTTAAAATTAAACTTTGGAATATACATAATCTTGAATAAAATAACCTCACAGCAAAATTAAAGATATATTCTGTTATAAGGGCTTTATTGAAAATTCAAATTCCCGCTTTGGCCAATTTGGAAGTGATACTGTAAATCTGACAAGTGCAATAATAGCTCAATCTTACACTTGGTGCTGATAGTTCATGTTGCAAACCAATAGCCTAATTTTCTATCATAGCTAAAATGTTCTGTGAGATACAAACTGAAGGAGTTTTCAGGTAAATGATATAAAAATTATACTTGCAAGCTACCTAGATATATGAAAATCTTCCGTAAAATTTTTGTTTGAATTGCAAGTGTCAATTTAACCTTTATGGGTTTCTAAAATGAATGAATCAAATAAATAGGAAGAGATTAAATTTTGTACTCTGGGAGAGAGGCAAATCTCTGGGAAGGAGTTACACAACAGCACCCCTCCTTTACTTTAAATATTTAGCTACGGGTGTGGATGCTCTCTTTACCTCTTTGTGCAGTTTATGATCTCTAACTGTTCCTTTCCTCTCCCCTGGGCTTCAGTTTCCCTTGAGATCCAGCTACAAAGCATTTCTCTCTGACAGGGTCCCAGAGGGAAAGTCTGATGCTCTCTCTTCAAGCTGATCCAACTCAACAGAGATTCACTGGCTGATGACTGTGCTGGAATGCTTTAGTAGATGACTTTTCTCTTCCCCATCCACCTCAAATGCAACTTCTCCGGCTCTTCTTCTGCTAAGGACTCATTAAGCCACAATTTATCTTTCAGATTAATCACCCTGACAGATAACTTCGGCTTTTAAATGGTGATTGCCAATGCCTTTAAACTAAAGTCTTGAAGTCTGAATCATCAGGATCAAGGCACGGCCAGCTGAAGGTGTTCAAAGCTTCTCCAATTATAGTATGTAGATATTTCTCTGTTCACTTAACAAGACGGAGGAGGTAAATCAGGAGCTAAATTTAGCTTTGCTCTTATTTTTAAATATAATAAAAAATAAACCCAAGAAAGTACTTTTAAATGAATGTGTGTTTTTTTGTTGTTGCTATAACTAATTTCACATTCTCTCTAGTTTGTATTACTTTTATCAAATGATCACAACAAACTTATCACAAGTTTTCAAAAATTATCCTTGGTACAATAAAAAAGTGCACAGAAATTATAACTTATTACATTAAACTTTCAAATTAAGAATACATTTGTGCAACTCTAAACGTCTCCTCAAGCTACATTTTTTATAAGTATATATCAACATGCTGCATTGAAAATCAGATGGGGTGAAATATTGGCATTTGGTTTAATTGATCTAGTTAATCTTTGTACTATAAAAAGCGTGTCCATCCACTGATTGCCATTTAGTTGACACACAGATTTTAAAACTTAGATTGAGATATTCATCAATATGAACTGGCAAAGTACAGAATATTTCTCTTTTAAACAAAGTTGTCATTTACCGGATTGAAGATTTGTTTAAGGAGAAGAGTTTGGAGAATTCTCTTCCATGCATGAAGTGAACTGATTGTTTATTTCAACTGCCACTCTTAAAGGAGAATAGCTGGGAAGCTCAATAGTCTTTTCTAAATCATGAATTATTGTACATGATTGGTAGAGTGCAAAATAAATACAACTGCTCTTTAAAATCTCAGTGCATTGCTCTTTAGTGTTCAAGCAACAAATGAGACGACCTGAGCTGATTTGTTTTTATTTATTTTCAGAAAGCACCTGGGGGAAATCATTGATTTTGTTTATAGGGTTGTTTACCTGTTTTTAAAATTAAATCCGAATTCCTATAGATGGATTTCTTCTCCAAACATAAATATTTCTTATAGTTTGCCCTTAAAATGATATAAAAGATTTCTATAGACAAGAAGCAAACGAGCTAAAAAGAAATCCCAGAAGATTCCTCAAGACGTTTTCCCTTTCATTGGGAGAGCTGAGTTTACCTTGCAATCGCCCAAGAAAATGCTTAGAGCAGTGGTTCTCAACCTTCCTAATGCCGCGACCCTTTAATACAGTTCCTCATGTTGTGGTGACCCCCAACCATA
>NW_006299705.1:11721133-11734972 GCF_000327345.1 Myotis davidii
TAAAGGGTCGCGACCCACAGGTTGAGAACCACTGGCTTAGAGATTTCCTACATGGTTAAGACTTTTCTTACTGAGAATAATAGCATTTTTTATTACCCTTATTTTTTAAAGTCCCTTTACATTTTGTGGGAAATTTTAACTTCTTGGTAAAAGGTATTTTTCATTGGAATAAAAATGGGACTTTCAGATGCCTGTCATTTTCTAAAATGCTTTGAAGTTTGAATTTTCTCTATGTATCAAGACAGAAAGTCCCTTTGAATAGAGTGTACTAATGATAAATTCAGAATTTCAAGAATCAACCTACATTACAGTTATAAAAGCTATACCTGTTATTGACATCACAGTCAGCTTTTGTGAAAATTCATTTGTGACAATTATTTATTATACTTATCAATGGCAGGGAAAAGGCTCCAACACTGAAGTTTTAAAAATTGTGACAGGCACTCAATGTAGATGGCATTAGACCAATCAAATAATGTGATAAGATAATGCCAAAAGGTCAAAACAGTTGTAGAAAATGAAAGGAAGTTAAAGTACTCAATATACTCCTGTGAGAAGCCCGAGAAAACATGCTACATTAGATAGAATTCCAAGATAGCCTCAAGAGTTCCTCCCCCTAGTATATAATCCCCTCTCTTTGAGTAGGAACAGGACTTGTGAGTATGATATATTATATGGCAGAAGGGACTTTGAAGATGCAGTTTGGGTCTCTAATAATTTCACTTTGATTTAATCAAGGTGGGGATAATCCTGGGTGAACCTGACATACTCAAGTGAGCTCTTTTAAAAGAGGTCAGAGCCCGGCTGGCATGGCTCAGTGGTTGAGCATTAACCTACGAATCAGTAGGTCACAGTTCGATTCCTGGTCAGGGCACAGGCCCGGGTTGTGGGCTCGATCCCCATTGTGAGGTTTGCAGGAGGCAGCCGATCAATGATTCTCTGTTATCATTGATGTTTCTATCTCTCTCTCCCTCTCCCTTCCTCTCTGAAATCAATTTTTAAAAAAAATATAAGAGATCAGAGAATCTCCCGGCTAGCTTGGAAGAAATAAACTTCTGTGGAGAAGAGTGCAGGGCAAGGATGTTAGGGCGGCCTCTCAAAGTTGAGAGTAGTTCTTAGTGAAGAGCTAGAAAGGAAATAAGACTATTGATTGCACAACAGCAAGGAAGTGAATTCTACCATCAACTAGTGAATTTGGATGTAGACTCTACAGTTTCAGGTGTGACTGTATCCCTGCCAACATCTACATTTTAGCCTGACAGCGCACTGAACACAAGACCCAGCTAACTTGTGTTTAAAACTCCTGAGCAAGAAAACTAGTAAGTTTATAATATTGTAGGCTACTAAGTTTGTGATAGTCTTTTACATAAGAATAGAAAATGGGTAAAGGTGACAATGAAGCTTTTAAGATTCACTTAAATATTTAGAAGAGCTATTAGCATGGCAACACTAGTCTAGAGTGGAGAATCTTGCTTCAGATGAGAGTGTGCCTTCAGTCTGCCTGGGATCCGTCACTCCCCATGGCCTGCCTGACGCGGAGAGCCAGCATCAATTGCAATCCCTCATCGCCCTTGCTCTGTTATTCTTACAGAACGTTACAAATGTTACCCTTAAACACTTTTCTGGACTCATTTCTCTATCAAAAGTGGAAAATCAAAGATTGAGCTCAGAGGGCTCCTTGTTTCTCAAGCTCAATCTGCTTTCTTCATTTCTGATTTTGTTGGCATTTGTGATTGCGAACCCTGGAGATTAAAGAAATAATTGATTGGAAACACCTAGTATAACCTGGACCAGATGCTTTGAAAATGTTCATTTCCTTCCATCTAGCCTTTCTTGCAGTTGTTTTGAAACATTTGGACACAGAATAAAGTGGTTATAACAATCCCAGTGACTGTAAGTGGAGTACCACGGCAGAATGTTGAAATCAAGCAGGAAAGACTAAGATTACATTTCTAGTAGCGCAGAGAATATAAAGAGGGAAGACAGTATGATAACCATGTAGGTGACCCCAATTTTCCCTTTCCGACTCTACTAAAATCAATGAAGTTTCTCCCCAGAGCCAGGAAGGAGAGAAACCCACCCCTTGTTGCAGAGTGCAGTTTCAGTTGGCTGTATTTCCCTGGCCTCTGGGTGAGGTTAACTGTGCAAAGGGAAGTCACACTTTCAGAACAGTTAGACACTTATTCTCACTAAACCACACTGAAGGCGCTAATTCTATTTCTCTCCTGGCTGTAGAAAGGTGAATTAGCAAGAAACCACTCTGGCATTGTCTGCTAGTCTTCAAATGAAGCCTAATTAAGAAAATATATAGTTTTTATTGTGCTGCAAGAAAAAGGGACATGGGGCACAGTTAAGTTCTTATCAATAATTAAAACCATAAAATTATGAATGTAGCAAATATTACACATTATAAGAAATATATTTTGTCACCAACCGCTACATAAAATCCTTTTTCATAATCTATAATACAAAAGAAAAATATAGAGAAGGAATATACAAAAAACTTTATGTTCCAGCCTTAAGTTTATTGCTGCTGGAACTAAGGTGTTTGCCATATTTCAACACTACCTGAGATGCAATTGTTCTGAATCAGTAAAAAAGAAAAAAAGTGAGAATAAAAAGTGTAATTGTGATAATAATGTCTTGTATATAATATGAAGTTTTTACTAGGGCGATGAAAATATTTATCAATCTGCCCAATATTTTTCTCTGATAGAGAATTATTCAGTATGTAGAGGAGGGGACAGTCTCTCCATATCCTTTCTCCTTATCTGTTCTCTGGTGGAGTTTGGATCATTCTATTCCTACGTTCTTGGAGAGAATTTATGTCAAAACCAACTTTCTGATTCATGGATCACCTACTGAGAAAATTCTTCTCTCAATCATTAAAAGTACTTTGAAGAGTGTTGAGAAATAAGTATTTATTCCCCTTCCCCCAACTCACACCTTGTACTTTTTTTTTAATCAAAGCCCTATCACCTGCTTCTGCCATCAGCTGTTTACTTGCATGAATCCCATAGGCTTACACAACATCGGCACTGATAACTAAAGGAATAGATGGATGAGGTAGTATCAGTTGTTTGGTCCAAATCAGGGGTCCTCAAACTTTTTAAACAGGGGGCCAGTTCACTGTCCCTCAGACCGTTGGAGGGCCGGACTATAGTTTAAAAAAAAACTATGAACAAATTCCTATGCACACTGCACATATCTTATTTTGAAATAAAAAAACAAAACGGGAACAAATACAATATTTGTATATGCATGTGGCCCGTGGGCCATAGTCTGAGGACCCCTGGTCCAAATCAAGATTATATGAATCAAAGCATCTTAACCAGATTCTATTAGTGAATTCAATTTTTAAAAAGTTAGTAAATATTTACTATGAGCCAGTTGTTGAGGGTGATGCAAATTAAAGGAGGTTAAGTTT
Organism: Myotis davidii; assembly: GCF_000327345.1. Taxonomy (NCBI): domain Eukaryota; kingdom Metazoa; phylum Chordata; class Mammalia; order Chiroptera; family Vespertilionidae; genus Myotis; species Myotis davidii. The sequence goes on from NW_006299705.1 coordinate 11,724,561, forward strand.
TCTGTCATATAGTCCAAGAGGGAAAAGTTAATGTGTTAGTAGACATACAAATTGCCACAGAGAGATACTAAGAAACTGAAATGAGGTGTTCAAAAGTAAAAAATGAGTAATTGAAGATTTAGAAAGCTTCATGGAAAAAGTAAAATTTGGAATGTGTGATAATGAATGGAAGGGATTTTAAGAAGAGGAAAGATTCTGGGTAGCTCATTGGTTAGATGCAAAAAGACAGAGCATAAGCAAACAGAAAATGGGAAGTCTAGCACATGTTTGTGGATAGCATGTGTTCCAACTTGGCTGAAACTATTTCCAGACCAGACCTGTGACACGAGGCTTCCAGAATGGGTTGGAATTCTGTTGAGGTGGCCACTGAATGATAACCCTGGGAAGTTAAGAATGATCAAGCTCTGTGTGTAATCATCCAATATTTTCCCATAGTGCTCCATATTTTCCCAGTTGACACTTCTTTCTTTCTTTTTTAAGTGAATTACAGTCTCATTGGCAACTAGCTTTCCTGGATTGGGTTCTCTAGTTCCGATTTCTTTTGTATGTTTCATGGTTCTTTGCATATCCTATCTAATAAAAGGGTAATATGAAAATTAACCACCACTCCATCACAAAGATGGTGGGCGCCCATAGCCACAAGATGGTGGTGCCCAGTCCCCTCAGCCCCACCGGAGTCCCCCAGTCCTGGGTGGGTGGCCGCTGAGAGTGGGCAGCATGAGCGACCTGGTGGAATGCTTGCCTCGTCGCTGCTGTGATGAGGCAAGCATTCCACCTCGGCCACGGAGGGCCTCTGGACAACGGGCGCAGAGCGGCCTGAGCGAGATGCTTGCTTTGTTGCCACAGTGATAAGGCAAGCATCCTGCCCTGGCTGTGGAGGGCCTCTGGGCTGCGAAGAGCCTCTGGGCAGTGGGTGCAGAGCGGCCAGGCCCCGCAGAGAGCAGAGAACCACAGGGAGTGAGCCTAAATCATCAGGGCTCCCGGATTGGAGAGGGCTTCCCTGAGGGCTCCCAGATTGGAGAGGGTGCAGGTCTGGTTGAGGGACCCACCCCCCTGCACGAATTTCGTGCACCAGGCCTCTAGTAGTAAATAATAAGTACCAATTTAGTATTGATTGATATTTTTACTTGACTGCTGAATTGTTTGGCTGATCTCAACTTGAAGGTATCAGTAAGTTTTATACATCCTCTAACTTTTCTCAAGAGCATTGTGGAGTAAGGATGCTCATTTTGCAACTGATTAAAACAAGGTGTAGAGATGAAGATATTTGCACAGTTTCTTTCAATGAGTCTTTTACATGTACATGCTGATTTTAAATCTTGGGCTCCTTCTTTTGTAACACATTGTTGTGGTTTCTTGAAGATGAAAGCTTTAATACTTTATAAGATCAACAGAAAGGAAAAAATGATGCATTTCTGTGATAAAAAGAGAAAAGCCAAAGAGAAACCCTCTTTCTACACAAATTGAAATTTCACTTGGATCCAAGCATTCAATTTGATGCAGTTAATCTTTGTCGTAGATTTTAGTTTTGCCTGTAATTTTTATATCTCATTCATCCTGGACTCCCAGATAAAAATGTATTAAAAGTCCTCTTTTTTTTCAAACAATATTGGGCCATCAGTTGTTATTTACTAAACACTTACTGTATACTAGACACTGAATAGCTGCTTTACACACATTATATATATTTCTAGTGCAATTCTGCAAGCCCATTTTACAGAAGAGTGACTGAACTAACCTTTGCATCTAGTTCTTTCTTCAGATTCTGAGATCTGTGTGTGTGCTTCCAAAGCTACTGTTGGGGTTTTTTTTTTTCTTTTAGCCAGGAACATGCTTACTGGGTCTAGTCTACTGCTTCTTTCTGAATCCATAATTTAAGTCAAGCTCTAATTCTATAGCCCTAGGCAAGAAGGCTTCTTCAAAATCAGTTCCATTTATTGCTCACCTTCCAAGACCCCATCATGTGTCTGGTTGTAGTCTAATTACAGAGAGGTCATTGAGGGACAGCAGAGTAAGATATACTTGTTATCTTCCAGGGGCTTATACTTCAATTAAATCAGACACAAAAATAATTAGAGGGGACAGAAGTCAGTGATATATATATACAAATATACAAATTATGCATTCTAGAGGATTGGGAAAAGGAAAAGGGGAATGAGGGTAAGTTGAGCCTTAAAAATTGGGTAAAATTTGTGTGAACAGAAGGAAGAAATGAGCATTTGGTGGGGGTTATAGAAAGCCCCATGAGAAAAGGTGCTGGCTTGTGAACATGTTTGTTTATTAAAATGCTCCTGATTCATCTTTGAATATCACTCTTGGTTGTTCCTAATGATGTACAAAAAAAAATTCTTTCGAGCCACTTTACATGGTGGTGATATGGAAAATTATGTAGCTCAGGCAAGTCTGAGAACATTTTAAATGCACTTTACGGTCAGATATCAAGCAAAGCACTAACAGGCCTAACGGTAAAATCCAGAGTTATGGCAATACAAGAAAAGTACTTTGCCAATCGCTCTTTCTAACCTGAAACACCTCCATCTGGTCTGGACTACTAATTTTAATGTGTGGGTGGAGGTGTGAAATTTAAAATCTTTTAAAGGAAATAGGGTAGTACTTAACCTCAAGAGAATGTGATTTCTGTTGCATAACTTGAAAAAAAATGTGGTAACAAATGTGGTAACACCACAAACATATACATCTTGTCCAATCCAAATTGTGCTTGATGATATTTTAATGATTTTTTTCCCTACCCCAAGACTGGGATAAATCATCTGGGATAAGTCTTCTACAAAAATGTTAAATTGATTTAAATTTTTTTTTACTTATATTAGGTGGTGTTCTATAAGGCAGTGGAGTATCCAGAGATAGATTTACCAATCCTGAAAGACTCCCATGCCAACCCCTTTTCTTGGCCGCCTTTAGATTACACCTCTAAATCCTTCCACTAGTTCATCTCACATAATTTATTTCAGCATTTAAGTCAATGCTAGCAGCAACGGGGTTCTAAATTATTGTGCACCCAGACTTGAGAACCATTGATTTAGAATCTTCATATTTAAAAAAGGTAGATGCAGTGTTTTGTGTGTGTGTGTGTGTGTGTGTGTGTGTGTGTGTGTGTGTGTGTCATGATATAAACTTCATAATGTAAGAGCTCATCAATTTGAATTGAATCCACCCTTTTAGGAAGAATGAGAAACATTCCCAATGGGCTACCAATTGTATGCTAAAAGGTAGAAGTCTTTCAAGAACTTGCCTAAAGACATTTAAGAAATTAGAAACAGGAGTCTTCTGTCTCCAACTCCTGTGTCCTATCTACCAGGTTATTTAATAGCTGCAATTATGTATGATTTGCTCAAGTATGAAAACTTTGAGAGAGGTTTCCTTTGACTGTCCAAACCACAGTAGTCTTTCTTTAGCAAATTACCCTGTTTTATATTATTGTCTCATAATAATATACTATCTGAAATCATAGAAAGTAGTCCCATGACAGCAGGGACCTTTGCTGTCTTGTTTATTGCTGTATCTCCAGCACCTAGAACAGTGATTGGCATGCAGTTGTTGAATGAATGAATCAGTGAGAATTTTGCATTCTTACAATATGTCAGTTCCATCATGTGGCTTATGTCTCGATGGAGACGGAACAGGGACACTGTTAATAGGATAGGAGGTTTCTCAGAGCAGCAGCTGCATTTGAGGCAGGAAATCAATTTCTAGCCTGGATGACATTTTCAAAAGAAGTGTATCTGGTAGCATGGAAGCTTCTATCTGACAGGGCTTATGTCAAAATACTAGGATGTCTAGATGAGTGGCCCACATTCTGTAGAGAGGGTGTGCCATTCCAGGATGCCCAGAAATGCACCTTTAATTTAGTCCTTGTCCCTACTCTCTGCCTGCACAAATAAGAGAGTGACTCTGACTTTGTGAGTACACTTAAGTTCGGCAAGAAAATTTGCCTGTGAATGCGTACATGCACAGGCATTTTATAAGCTCGGTGGGGAAGAAATATGGGATGCAGATTCCCCAAGTTAGCTAGTACTTGTAATATTTTGGGTAATAGGGTGGAGGATGCCTGTCTGGTATGTTCTCAAATATTTAAAACACAGCCATTGTTTAAGACCTAAAATTCATAAAAAGATGGAGACAGTATCAGAAAAAAATGCAGACTATTAATCACAACTTCTGTAAAACATGTTCAGTAAATGAACCCAACCAGTTGCCAAGGACACACCATTGTGCTGAGGAATGCCTTTTCTCATAGTATTCATTACTGAGGTAAATCATTACCAAAGTGGTCTAGCTAATTCTTTCCCATGTTTGGAATTCAACATTTTTAACAGTAATCTACTTCCCATTGTCTGTCTGGGACAAGACTTGTCTTGTCAGTAAAGTACTTAGTTCTCTGCTGCTGTCAGAATTGAGAGAGGATCATCAGAATCTGCTAAACTCAGGGAAGATAAAGACAGATGGGGAAGCTGGTCTTTCCCAGGAGGGTGGGGAGGGGGAAGAAGTGCTGCAACTCCGGTTTTATGTGTAGATGCACTGACGTAACTGCTTATTTTCTGCATCCTAGGAAGTATCTGTATTTCTTTCATTTCACTTCTCCCTCTCCTAACACACACACACACACACACACACACACACACACACTCCTTTAATAGGGAGCCACGGCTTTCATTTTATGACTAGAAAAGAGATCATACTGCAGGTAGAAGACTATTGATTGATGTTCTCATTTGGAAATACCTGATAATAGATTCTTTTCTGAAGTGGAAAAAGAAAAGAGCTAATAAAATTTGGGCTTCTTCTATGTACCCAGTTCTGTCTTAGGAGAATGCAATACACTTTCAAAATTATTATGAAAATTAGAACAGAGTTTATTAGGAGGATGATCCTAGGCACTTGAAATTAGTTAGGCAATAGGAGACTCTTCTAAATGGGAGGCCAAATTCTTTGCAGACACAATGTGTCCAGGTCTTTATCCTTGACTCCCAAGATATTTTATAGTTTGAAAACATTTTAAAAACTAAAACTTAAACTGCTAAAAATAAGTTAAAGCAATAAGGGTATGTCATCAATAAGTTAATGACTATTACAATTATAAATTAATATAAGTAGCTTCTTTTGACCTGCCCCAGATGTCATTTCAATTGATTAAATGTTCTGAGACAATGAAATAGAAAAAGACAACTTTATTATAATGCTTCAGGCAGGGGATATTTTTATGTTGCTATTAGGAGCACATCCACATGTCAGTGACCAATTCCATTTGGAAAAAAGACACTTTTTGGGATATGTACAATTAGGAAAAATCTCCAAGGTGAATCTTAGGTCTGAACTAACCACCTCTCTCTGTTATTTTTAGTTGGCATTAGGAACCATAAAAGATAGCACATATTTTGCTTTATTTTGACTCAGGGTCCCATCTCTCATAGGTGTCATGGGCTGGCACAGCCCTGCTGGACTGGCATCCTAGTAGACATCGCTAAGGGGCATTTTGTGCAGTGGGTCTCTGCACTTCCACGACAGGGAACAACTTGGAAAAGGTGTCAGGGAACTATCGCGTGTTCAGCTGCATTCTCTCGCTAGCCATTCCGAGTGTGCTGGGCCTGCTGTCCTCCTGCGGGTGACTTGGCAGCCAGGAACCTGCCTCTGGGACAGCTGTTTGGGCCTCAGCTTTTCTGTGGTGATGGGTGAATTGAAGAGGGAAAAGGATCATTTCCCTTTTTTTTTATGAGAAACGTATCTTGCTATAAAAAATAATAGAACGTATCTTCATCACCTCTAGATAGGAGATGAGAAACCCTGGATGAAAGCGAGGTATCTTTTGTATTTGGCTATAGCTGATAATAAACTGAAATTGCCCACATGCTGTAATTTGATCAGCGATACAAAATCAGTTGTCTGGCAGGCAGAATTAAATCCCTAGTCACTTGAAAAATGGACTGTTGAGTGCACCCTTAGACATATAATCTCATATCTCATAGCCTGTTAGGTCGGGAAGCTGTTACTTATGGGGCTTAAACAACTTTACAATGGCTCATGGCTCTGTATTCAAGGAATAGGCAGCACTTTCTTTGTGTCCCTGGAGACCAGGATTCATGTAATAGTTAGCACATCTGTGTCAGGTCACACAATCATATTTCTCTGAACTTGTCTGGATTTCTATTCTAGCCATTTCTTATTTTTATTATTTTCTCTGTTACTTTTAAAAATTGAAACATGTCCCTTTTAAAATGTGGAAGATCTGAATAGAACATGGTGTTTTAAAAGTATTTCTACAAGACATGACTTTTGAATGTTCAACTTTTTAAAATACAGGCTAATTTACCATCCATTTTAGTGACCAATTTATTGCTGGATCTTACAACTAGGATGATTACGCTCATTTATATGAACAGGCTTTAGAAACTGGGAACATCATTTATTCACAAATACATTATTTTCCAGGAATGTGTTTGACTCTGGAGTCAGAATACAGTGGTCAGAACACCATTCTGGAGCTCCTGGTCAATGGGGGATGTGAATGGTGATCATGCAATTAAAACCCAATTGCAGCCTTAGCCGGCGTGGCTCGGTGGATAGGGTGTCAGCCTGTGGACTGAAGGATTGCAGGTTCTATTCCGGTCAAGGGCATATGCCCGGGTTGCAGGCTCGATCCCCAGTAGGGAGCATGCAGGAGGCAGCCGATCAATGATTCTCATCATTGATGTTTCTATCTTTCTCTCTCTCTCTCTCCCTTACTCTCTGAAATCAATAAAAATATATTTTAAAAAATTGCACTTGCTTTTGTGGTAGAGGAAGATTAGGATGACCAGAAGGCATTTATAAGGGATACCAGTGGTCATGGAAACCTTCCTGGAGGAAGTGTTATCTAATTGGAGGACTTCAAGAGCTCCTCTAGAGATCAGCAGATCAAGATGTAGCTGATGCCATGGCAGTATATATGGATATAGTCACCCAATTCTGCCGACACAATGTGTGCTGCATTTCGTTATAGCTTTAAAAACGAACAGCAGTAAGACACCAAGTGGTAAGAGATGATATGATCTCCTGGGTCTTACCTACCTTAAATTCTACCCTATAAAACATTATGTTTGGATATTTGTTATTTTACCGTGTTCATAATTTTATAAAGTATTTATAATTTGTAACTCATTACAACAGCTGCAGTATTCTTTTAGGGATAAATCAGCTTCTTTTCAACAAATACTTAGGATAGTTAAACAATTTGCTATTATTTTTATTATTATTGTGCTAGTATGAGGAATTCTTAGGAAATCTTTGAAAAGTTATTTTTATTTAGAGATAACAATGCAGAAAAGTAAACTGTTTGGCAAAAAATTTGAAGCACGTGGGCAGAGATACAAGTGTTTATTGCATTTATAAGCTTCATTATGACTCTATAAACGCAGCATCATTTGTCAGTATATCAAAAGCTTATAAAAGTGGCAATTGTAAATGCAGTTGGTTGCAATATCAAGAGAATGGGGATTAGGAGTGTAAGTGAGATTCCTTTTATGATAAATTATCTAGCTCCTGGCTACTGTGTACGAGCTCTATTAACTGCCTATAAATTGTTCATCATAAAATCTAGTTCATTCTTGTTAATTAGGCCAAAGCTTTCAAGAAGAAATTTTTTTCTCTTATTTCTGAAATCCTAGGCTGACAGGAGAGTAGCTACACCAGAATACTGAGAAAGAAAGGGATTCTCTGCTAAGCACGCTGTTATGTTCCTTAAAAATTAATAATTATAAAAGAAATCCTTGAATTAAAATTACTTTGACTCTTAAGTGTGAGCATGAAATCTTCTGTTGTAGTCACAGATGGTGAAGAACAGCCAAAATAACTGCATCTTCTAACCTAAAATTCTCTCAATCGGTAACATGCACGAAGGGAAGGGTGTGTGCATAAAAAGGATTAGATATACCCATTAAAATTGATTAATACCAACCAAGTTCCAGAAAGACAAATAGACACATCAAATTTTTCTGGCACATCACTCCCTGTCATTTTATTATGCATTTTCTCCCCCGTGAAATTGCACTTTTATGCAGAATTATCTTTGAGGAAATCTTGTATTTGTTGCTGATCCCCAGATTTCTTTTCCTGTTGTGTTTTGTTTTTCATGGTGCTCACACAAGTGATCAACTGGCAGTGAATGTTATGTTTATATTATCTAATATTTTGCATTGCTAACTGACTCCCTTGATACCATTTAAGGTGCATCCCTAATCAGCTCTCCTATTTCCCACTTCCCCGGCAATCTATGCATTTTATGAAGAGTAGACACTCTGTGCCCCAGTTCTAGACGCCAAAGTGGTTGTGACTTCAGGAAGTCCCAATAGTCAGAGCCACAGGCTGAGTCAAGCCATGTGATTGCTCCCCTGAGATGCAGTTAGCAAGCCTCGCTGACAGAGGCCAGAGGCAAGGAACAGTCAAAGACTAGAAAAGTCGAGTCTGTTTGCATACAATCCTGTGCTTAACACCCACTATGGTGCAATTAAGGATGGTCATAAGCACTATTAAATTTGGAAACCCCCAATAACAGCACAGGTTGTGGATAAAGGAGAAAATCAGTTCAAATGAAGGAAAAGCAATTATTTTATAATTTTAAAATGGGGTTTTTGCTAACACTACTTCCTGTTTTGTCTTGTAAATGCTTCTATTATAGCTAACAAGTAAAGAAATTGTAGAACAATTAGGTAAAGTGTGTTTCATTTTCAAGATCTTATGGACACCTTGGGTTTGTCTCACTCCTTTGCAACTCACAGGACCCTAACTTTATATTTTTTCCTGGTCCAGCTTCTGAGTGATGTTGTGGCTGCACAAGACTGCAGTGCAGAAAATTACTCATACAAATTCATTTTAAATTAGATACTGGGCACTGAAAACAGTAAGGGCTCTGCAGGGGGCTTTCTTGGATGGACTATGGTTTGAAGCAGTAACTTTAACACAAAGCTACCATCATGCCCTATAGCCCTTACCAATGAATGCCTTGGGGGGAATAAATTGCAACAGGCCTAAACAGTCTTCCCTTTCTGATAATTTTAAAGAAAATTCTTAAGCTGCCTAGTTCAGTTTTAAATTGAAATAATTATTTTTTCCCCTTGAAAGACTAAAAGAGAAAGTCTCCAGAACATGGTATCTATTTTAACAAATTGTTTTTGAAGAATATCTTTTCTAAAACAAACATCCATTTCACTCTTTCTTGAAATCATCATCATCATCATTAGTTTCATTATCAAATATTGAATTATGATGCATAAATAGTGGTCTCCATTTTCAACAGACAATTGTTTTGTTTGTTTGTTTCCCCTAAGCATCCCTTTAAGCTTTAAATAAGCAAATAGCAATTAATGAATATCAGGTTTTGGTAAAAAAAAAAAAAATCTTACTAAGAGTCTGAAAAGTGGCTCTTAGTGCTGCTGCAGTGGGTAGGCAGGGCCTACCTCTTTTGGGCGATTGATCTCGGGGCTCCTGGACTGTGAGAAGGTGCAGGTTGGGCTGAGGGACACTGCCCCCCCTTCAGTGTATGAATTTTGTGCACTGGGCCTCTAGTTTTGTTATAAGAGCCTGAGCTGCCTAATACACTTAGCTTATGAGAAAAATATTTCCCAACCACAAGGAACAGAATAGAGCAATGATGAAAGCATGCCAAGGAGAAGAGCCTGGGCAGATAGAGGAAGAGGAATTGTGGAGAAAGAACAAATGCTTTTTTAACCATTTCATCCCTCCAATACCCCATACTAGTTAAGCTTTTATTTTATTTTATTATTTTTTTGACAAGAACTAGTTATATGGCCTCACCCTAAAGCAAGGTTGACTGGGAAACCGAGTCCCTGGCTGAGTTGTCTTTTTCCAGCACTGTGGAGGGGAACACACATCTTCGGTGGACTGCTGGTGGTCTGTGACACAACATTTTGGATGTTACTTTAAGCTTAGAAAATAATTTTTACAGCTAAAAACTCTTTGAATTCTAAGGCCACTCCAAGTGATGAGCAACATTTATTAATGCCTAAACATTCAGTCAGTCCAATTAACCAGCAATTAATTAAGTTAAGTCAATCCACTTGGTTATTTACTGAATTTATAATTGTTTGGCTGAATGGGATGGTTACTGTGGCATAAAAGGTTTGTGCAGGATATATCCTATCTAATAAAAGAGAAACATGGTAATTAGCCGTACCTCCGCTACCCTTCCCATTGGCTAATCAGGGCGATATGCAAATTAACTGCCAGCCAAGATGGTGGCCGGCAGCCAGGCAGCTTGAAGCAAGCATGAGGCTTGCTTGCTTCAGTGACAGAGGACTCCAACATTCCCGGCCTGCCGCTGCAGGCCTCTGAGCTGCAACTCTAAGCAACTATGTAACAAATATAGAAGCTAAACAAAACCCCAGAAACCTGCTTTAGTC
>NW_006299705.1:11735603-11745500 GCF_000327345.1 Myotis davidii
GCCCCCCTCTCCCCCCTGAGTGCACAGATTGTTGTGCACCGGGCCTCTCTGCCTATGAATCCGTGCACCAGTAGCTGTCCAGTAGCTCGCTGCCGCCCTCCAGTAGGTCTCCGCCTGCTGCCCCACCCTCCTGTAGCTCCCTCTGCCCCCCTGCCCCCCACCCCATAGCTTGCTGCCCTGCCCCTTCCTGTAGCTCTCTGCCACCCGCTTGTAGCTTGCTGCCCCACCCTCCTGCTGATCCATTACGCAGTCTTACGGGTTTGGTCATTACGCTTCACAGTGTAATGACCATTTGCATATTACATCTTTCTTATATAGGACTAGGAGCCCAGTGCATGATTTGAAATCATGTGGCACCGCCCACACTCGAGTCGCTGGTCCAGCTCTGCCTCCCTCTCCGGGCCCCACAGCAGCTGCGGCCACTGCTGATCAGGCCCTCCCCCAGCACAGGTGTGCAGAGACCCCTGCCGCCCTGCCTCTGACGCTGCACGTGCAACCTCCTCCTGTCCGGTCGACCCATCACAGCGTCCTGGTTAATTAGGATTATATAGATATATCTCACATTGCAGCTGGTATAAAATTTGTCTTTGTCACTGCATTTATTTTTCTAGACACTGTCAACTTCCCTAATTTACTGTTCCAACTCCCTTTAGAAGGCTCCATCGTCCTAGGTCATTCAGAAGAATGTGTCTTTCAGAGTTTAGTTGAAAGTATACTGACCAGGTTTGTCTCAGCATCTTTTCAACACAACCTATTTTTCATGTTTTATTTTTGCTGTTCATACCTGATAGGGTCAATCCGACAGATATCTCTGTATTTTTAAAAAATCCTACAATCCTACAGATCTCTTATTTAAAATAAACTTTGTGTAATATTCTGTTAATGGCCAGACTTTTAGCTATATTAAAAAGATGTTTTAAAAACCACAATACATTATTGCAGATTTATAAAAGAATTTTAATATCTTATTTCTACTTCGTTTCTTAGGCTTTCAATCTGTATTTTTCTAAATTAGATTTTAGGGTGTTATCACAGGCTTACATTAATGCCTAGCAATAAGATATTTTTAAAGCTAGCCTCAATTTGGCAAGTCTCTACAGTTAGAGAAATTTGGACTTGAAGACTTAACATTGATTATGCACTTATATTTAAAATGTAGAGATTCAATAAAATGAACCATTGACAAATGTAATGAGTGCCTTTTCAAAGCTCTGTAAAGGGTATACTATAAATGTGTGCTTGCCTCTAGGGAACTTCCACTCTGGGACTTACAGCACCTGACACAGTAGAATTCGGTATAGAGTATGGGATCTATGTAAAAAATGTTAACTAGCAACAAAGACAGCTCACAATAAGAGCCTAATGGGCAGTGTGGGAGATCAGTTCTCCAAGTGAACAGAGAAGAAAGGTATTGTGGTCTGGAGCAGCTGGGAGGGAAACAGGTGACATGAGTCTTTAGGGTGGATCTAAAGGGAGGATGTTGCTTAGATAAACTGAGAGGTAAGGAGGTGAATGTCTCAAGAAGAGACACATATAAATGAAATTGTAGAACATGGAATCCATAGGACATTTTTAAGTTAACAATGAGTAGATTTTTCTAAAGGAAACTGATGGTTAGTGAATGAAAATAGCAATTTAAACGTTGGAAAGATAGGTTGCTATCAGGTTGGGGAGAACTCTAAGTGCCGATTGATAAGTGTGGTCTTTATTTTTTATTCACTGCAGAACCATTGTAGATGTTGAGATGATCTATGTACTGTTAGCAATTTGGATCCTAAATTTTCACTAGCTTCAGATTTATCTCCCAAGACAGGATTTTGGAAGTTATTACAATTTAAAGCACATGGATGTTGGCCCTTCCCTGGACTCCACCTTCTGTTTCACCTGCATGAGCTATATTCCTAGAAGTGGGATTACTGGGTCAAATGGAATATATCCCAAGAAAACAGAAACACCAGTCAGAAAGGACATATGCAGCCCTATGTTCATAGCAGCACAATTTACAATAGCTAAAGTTTGGAAACAGCCTAAGTGCCCATCAGCAGATGAGTGAATTAGAAAACTATGGTACATCTACACAATGGAATACTACACTGCTGTAAAAAAGAAGGAATTCTTACCATTTGCAACAGCATGGATGAAACTGGAGAACATTGTGCTAAGTGAAATATGCCAGTCAGAGAAAGATAAATTTCACATGATCTCACTCATTTGTGGAAAATAATGAACAACATAAACTGATGAACAAAAATAGAACCAAAGTCATAGAAGAATCAAATAGACTGTCCAACCTATGAGGGAAAGCAGGGGGTGAAGGGAGTAAGAGATCAACCAAAGGACTTGTATGCATGCTTATGAGCATAACCAATGGACACAGGTGGGGGAGGGGGGGTGAGGGCATGTGTAGGGGGTTGAGGGTTGCTGGGGAGAGGTCAATGAGGGGAAAAGGAGACTTATGTAATACATTAAATAATAAAGAATTTAAATTAAAAGAAAAAAGAAAAGACATGAACTTCCTCAGGGAGATTGGTTTCTCCCAGTTTATCAAGACAGTGATGTCTGTTCACTTTTTCTTTGGGGGCATGTGTTCCCAAAAGGAGCAGAGTTCAGTTATAAAATTTAAACTGAGAGGTGTGAGGAGTATACAGGTATAGCTCCTTTGAAGATTGTTTGCTATTAACACAAAAATAAGGCTCCTCACAGATCATTAGCTTTTAAGAAGAATGACCTAAACATTGTGAGCTACTCTGCCTCGTGGGCAAATATAAAAGGAGTCAATTGTGGCATAGCTCTTGATGAAACAGCATCAATGAATAACCACCTGCCAAGCTTCTTATACTTGAGCTGTGTGTATGCTTTACAATTGCAACCATGTGTCAAATATATTGGATCAACCATATCAATACTGAGTTTATCTCCACCATCTGTTGTCATATTGACAACTACTTTCTTCAACATAGCACCCTATTTTTCTTAAGTATGTTCTATTATTTCTTCTTTTCCTTCTTCAAATTATATCTGCACCATTTCATGATATCAAAAAAGAAAGCTTTCAGTGAGGTAGCAGTGGATGGAAGGGATAAATGATCAAAGGGCTCAGTAGAAAAAAGTCATAATTCAAGGATCATTTTGTGTAAAAAGGTGAGGCTTGCCCTAGCCGGTTTTGCTCAGTTGATAGAGCGTTGGCCTGCAGACTGAAGGGTCCCAGGTTCAATTCTGGCCAAGGGCATCTGGCTGGGGTTCGGGCTTGATCCCCAGTGTGGGGCGTGCAGGAGGCAGCTAATCAATGATTCTCTCTCATCAGTGATGTTTCTTTCTCTCCCTCTCCGGTCCTCTCTGAAATCAATAAAAATATATATTTAAAAAAGAAGAAAAAGTAGGTGAGGCTTGAGCTAAGAAAGTATATGCAGAAAGCATGAAAGAGAAGTAAGGGTTTAATATTAACAAAAAAGTAAAAGGAACTGGCCAAGAGGAGAGAGAAGAGTAAGTATTCCTGTATAGGATAATTTCAAAGCAGTTTACAGAGATTAAGGTGGCATTAATATGATAAGTAGATAGATAATTCAAATTTTTGACAATACTTTCCAACAGCAGTAACTTCAAGTAGTCCTCTGAAATCAGGGGCTGATAGGTGAGGATTTCCTTTTAACTTCGTTCTTGAATTGCAGTCAAGATAAGCACCATTTTTTTTTTAAGTTTGTTTCCGAAGCACTGTTCCAGTTCATTTTTTTCACTTATCTTTACAAACTAGCTGTGAGTTAGCTTCTCAGCATCATCAGGCAAATCTCCTGGCTCCCAACTCTTAGCTAATTCCATTAGAAAATACTGACTGTAATTGCATGTGAAAGGTGAAAAAAATTCTAGTAGTCACTAGATTTTTTAGAACAGTAGCTAAATTTCAGAATTGGCTTGGAGTTCCAACAGATAGAAAGATATGGAAAAGAACAAAAGTATATATTCAGTCTAAGTCAACAGAATTAACCTGGGCACTACTTGAGCTTTTGGTCCCTGAAGCCATGGGTCAATGATGCAGGGATAGACACTGACCTCTGATGAAGAACCACAGATGCTGATATGGGGAGGATAAGGTTCTTTTTCTTTCCATCCCAGATCAAATTTAAACCCGTGATTTGGAGCTTATTCATCAGAGAAGAAATATCATGAGCTATTTGCTCTCTCTGCTGTAGCACAGCTCTGGCAAGCCTGGAAGTTGTGTTGAGATCGTCAAATCGATAGTCAAGGACCATCTTTGTAAATCATGAAACCATATGGCACTGGTTGTCTGAATTGTTAAAAAAAAAACAACAACAACAAAAACAAAAATTAAAAAAACAAACAACTCTATACCAATGAAACCAGTGGTGTGATTAGACAGTGTCAAGGGCTATTTGACCATCTTATACCTTCTCAGTTTATGCATTTGAAAAAGCCGTTGCTACTGCCGGCACCATGTAAAATACCAGAACTCCTGCAGTGCTAACAAGGAATAAAGATCTTGCACCAGATGGTGCCTCTTGTCTCCATCTATCTCTAGCCCAAACAATCTGCCAGAGTTTTGAAGAAAAATGCAATGTGATCTTGTTGCAAAGTATATGAAGAAACAGTAAGAAAAGTAATCTGGCTCGAGCATTGGAACCCAGAGAGAAGGAGGTTCTTATGATTCTGAGCCTGTGGATGAGAGGGCACTGCTATCCCCGTGCTTTAGTCCGTAAGACAAACGGCATATGTGCCAGGCCCAGCTGCAGGGTGAGTAGCTCACTGAGGTATCTCTCTCTACCTCTGAAACATATTGACATCAGTCACTATGGTCAAAATTTCAGATATTAATCTGGATATTTTGTTTGTATAACACAAAAAGAACAGTTTGGTGATTTTTAAAAAACTTACTAGCTCTAAAGGGATATTGCACAGAAATATGTTATTTAAGAAATTGTTTCTTATTGCCTTTCAATACTGAATTTGGCCATCTTAGTGATAAGAACTTGGACACAGTTTTTATGTTCTTTTATATAATATTCTTAAAATTTATTTACTAAGCTTGGGTGGGGTTTTCTTTTGGGGGTGATTTTTTTGCTTCTCTGTAAAACTTGTAGCCACATGTTTTCAAGTATCCTCTTGCCCTCTCATATTTTGATCAAGGAACGGGTACCTCTTTGTCATCAGATCTTTTGACAATTTTATCTAACTTACAGAATTCTAGTGTGCATTCTAATCAGATGCTATTTTATGGAAGAGAAAAAAAAATATTTCCAGGTTTTTTTCTAGATTCAACTTATCTGAATAGACAAGTTAGTTTTATGTTTACATTTGGTACTTGGAATGAAGTCATATAAATGGTGAACCTAGAAAATAATGGTGATTTGACAGAAGCTAATTCATTGGTGCCGCTTAGAGTTGGTATACAGACTGATTTAGTACAGAAAACTGATAAAGATCTGTGATGAACATTCACAGAAATTGAGAGTCAGCATTTAGAAACATCTATAACAATTTGACATAGTTGTGACATACAAGCATGTGATCACTTTCCCAAAAGTTCACTTTATTTTATTTTAGTTTACCAAAGTATCCTTCCATAATGGATTGGTGGAAATAAAAACCATGTTCATTAACTGTGTTCAGAGAATTTCTGAGGTATCATTTTAGAGTCCATGGTTTCATAATTTTATGAAGAGGAGGTTATGGCAATCCTCTAGTTATGCATTAACCATGGATCAGGAGCTTTAATGGAGATGTGGAAGGAAAGGAAGACATGATGGAAATAGTACACAGGAGAAGGAATAGGATGTCATCTTGAACTGAACAGGCTATAAGACAAGAAGAGGCATGTAACCCCAAGCCCGCTATCAGCCTCGATGGTGTTGCTATCAGTAGACAATAGGACAGCTTCATTGGAAAGAGAGCCTTGAAACACTAGGGACTCTTGATTTTTAGTTTTGACGTAGTGATAGCAAAACATCTATTTTGAAATTCACAGGGAGCATGGAGGACTGTGGACCTCAACTGAAGAGTTCAGAATCAGAAATTTAGAACAAATGGGAAATTCTTCATGATAATTTTACTGAGGAAGAGAAGTTTCCCTCTTCACATTTTCTGATGCTTGAGATACCACTATTTGCAATTTTTCTTCTTTTTCCTTACAAGGTAGATGCAATACCTGGGGGCAGATGAAGGACACTTGCTCAGACCACTCCTACCTTTGCAGAAGATGTTGGCATATTCCAAGCACTGAAAAATACTATAACTAGATTAGCCCATAACAAGTAGCAAAACTGCTTACTGATGATGTATCTAAATGATATCCCAAGTAAACGTTTTTGGTAACCCAGATTTTAATTTTGTTAATGAAATACTATTAGAAATGAGTAGTGGTGAGCTCTCTAGAGGTTATTGCCATAAAACTTTTTCTTTCTTCTTCAACCTCTTACTAGAGTTGAAATAATGTTTTTATTGCTAACAAAACACCATATGATTTCTGATTTCTAATTGTACTATTTAATAGTGATATTATTAAATTTAAACTTTTGTTTTGTTTATAGGGTTTTTATGGACTGTGATAATGATCCATATGGCCAACCATTTATCCTACTGCAGAGTTATGGCTAGAGAAAAGGATAGCACTTCATCTAGTTCACAACACACACACACACACACACACACACACACACGATGCTCTCTTTTGAATTCTTGGTGCAGGTAGCAAAGGAAACGTTGAGACTCAGGTAAAGATTCCTCTCTCTAGGTGAGGGAGACACTAGAGTTTATAAAAATAAGTGTGGATTGTTTGTTTTAAAAGCATATTTCATAGGTGTTGTGGATTTACAGCTGGAAAGAAGTTCTTGTTGTTGTATGTTCTTTTATCAAATACCCAACCTGCTCCCATTTTAGCCATGCTGCCCAAGGGAAAGGCACAATTCCACTTGCTACTGGAGTTGGAGGGGTAAGAGGAGCAGAAGGACATCACTTTCTGAGCTCTGGGAAGTATATTGCTTGCTGAATGTAAACCTGACATTGAACAAATGGCAGAGACCAAGACAATGTCTACTAATAATCTCCCGTTTAGCTCATTAATATATACAAAATATATAGGCATGGTCATAGTTTCCATTTCATCCTTTCCCTTTTTCTCTCTTGACCATCCTTCTAAAACTTCGCATTGCCTCTCCTTTTCATGTCTTTGTGTTTTTCCCTCTGCCTGGCCATTGTTTGATGGGCAGAGAGTGCCCGCTTACAGATCGGACACCATTTGGGCTGTTCTCTAGCGCGCAGTGTATTTCGATGGGACTGTATCTCTATTCATCTACCGACAGAAATGGCAATGTTGCAGGCAGGGATATTTGTTATTGAAACAAGCGTGTGGCGCTATAGATTTGTATGCAAAACCTTCACAACAAAACTAAGTAGCTATTTACTTTAAATATGCCAATTAACTGTTACTAATGTACAGTGCAATTCTAGGTTAAGGATGATTGATAGTAACACACAGTGAAATGTTCTTAAACTATAGTCAGGAAATGTAAATGTACAAAATGGAAAGAACCAGCAGTTGACAGCACTAGTTACATGTTTCAAAACAACACTTTCAAATTGTTCCTTTATTGTTCTTTCATCCTTTCTCTATTCTGTACGTCTACCGCCTGGTAGCCAACAGTGTACTAAGAAAGTTTTGGAAAAAAGAAAATGTTTTAGTACAAAGTAAACATCATGGGCCTAATCTCATTTGTTTCACTCAGGCAGAACTCTTAGGAACCACAGTGGGAGTTTTGCTTGACTGAAGAGAATAGTCTTGTCTCTTAAATGTCTGACATCAAATCTGCCGCCATTCCAAAACTAATTAAAAGGAGAGATGACTTCTCCTTTACTTGCTATGTCCTGTCTCTGCAGACATTTCTTCATTTGCTCTAGACCAGCACCATCCAAAAGAAATATGAAGAAGGCCACATATGTTAGCCACCTATGTATTTTTTTAATTTTCTAGGACCCCAATTTAAAAAGTAAAAGGAAACGAGTGACATTAATGTTAGTAACATTTTATTGGCCCCAATATATGTAAGCTATTATAATTTTAACATGGAGTCAATACAAAAGATGAATAAGGTATTCTGCATTCTTTTCTTCATACTGTCTTCAAAATTTGGTGCATGTTTTATGTTTACAACTTAGGCAAATTTAGAACCATATCTCAAGTTTTTGGTGGCTTTCCATGGCCAGTGTCTACCGTATGGGACAGCAAGTTTTATATGTCACCATTTGAGGCTCAGTCTAGTGCTTGTGATTGAACTTTTTTATTTTGGACAGTTAGGAAAAGCTCTGGACATACATTCTGAATCAACACAATTATGTAATTATTGTTCAATTCTGCTAATTATGGTTAAAGTGTGCCATTTTTGTTGGGGAAAGGTTAGTTAAATTCATAAACTCAGCAAGCTGACTTATGATTTTATAAAGCTACCTGGCTGTTAAATGCCAAAATGTTTGTGCCAGGGCTACTATGTAAGTATCACTTTAGTAAAATTTCAAAAAAATAAAACAGATTTATTTAAAGATATAAAAATATATCAAAGACCTGTTGATATGTATCATTTAAATGTCATTGAACATTTTCATGATACATTTTGTGTTCCTCACAACAATCAAAGTTGGGTGTGTACTGTTACAAAAAATCAGTTAAGTGACATTATTGTCTAGTGAACCCTCTAAGAAGGACAATTGGGTCTATTTAACTCCAGTTAATTTTTTATTAACACACTGTAAACTGAAAAATATAATGCAAACACAATGAAGCAAAAATTGAACCACAAACAAGGAAGAGATAATAAAAGAAGAGCTATTTTGGGGGAATAATAATTAATAATTTTTATTAATTTAGTGTTCTGTGTGCAACACAGCATTAATGCTATGGAGATAAATGACAGCAACAACAACAATGGTCAAATGACAACAATAATAACAACAATGATAACATGGTTATGTCAGATTGTTCAGATTGGGGAAAAACATTTGTGTGAGGAGCAACCTCCAAAAAAAAGCACAATGAAGTAAGTGCTATGATGAAGGTAATCAACAAGAGTACTGATATATTCATCAAGTGTGTAATATTTACAGAATATGTAGACATGTGGGAAGGCGTGTGTTTCCACCCCTCCCTGCTCTAGTTCCCCTACTGGCTGCATTTTACAGATTTCTGTGTCAGCTTTCTCTCCAGTGGGTTTAGCCAGTGGGAAACCCCAGTGGGGCCGTAAAGGGCTGCAGGATGGGGAAACCAGGTTATTTTCCCTGTTTCTCTGTGTCTCAGGTAGTATCTCTGGAAATATCTCCTGTAGTGTCTTCTCTATAGCTCCTGCTCCTGCTATATATTCATGCTGCCTTGCCCTAGGTGTCTCTAACTTCTGGTCCTGATACCACAGGCTCTTCTCTCTCTTTTCCTCTAACTTAGGAGTCCTAGTGACTTCCTGCTATTTCTAATTAGGGTGCCTCACCACTCCCTCCCTGTTCAGTGAGCCTTCCTGCTCCTGTGTATCCAATTCCTTGTAAAAGTTTGTCCTCTTCTCCCATTTTGAATATTTAAGAGCCCCTTCTCCCCACTTGAATTGTAACTGATAACAGAAAGAAATCCTATATAATAAAGAGGCAACATGCAAATTAACCCTCAAACCCTCACAAGATGGCTACCTACAACCAGGCCGGCAGGGGGGCTAGTGAGGGATGACCAAACGACTGAACAAGCAGGCTGCATGGGGCAACCAGGCCAGCAGGGGTTACTGAGGAATGACCAAATGACTGAACAAGCAGGCTGCGTGGGGTGACCAGGCCAGCGAGGGGGCCATGAGCGGTGACCAGACCAGCAGTGGGGGGCAGCTGGGGGCAACCAGCCAGCAAGGGGAAAAATTGGGGGGC
>NW_006299705.1:11745531-11753683 GCF_000327345.1 Myotis davidii
GAAGGGGGCAGTTGGGGGCGACCAGCATGGCAAGGGGGGCAGCAATGGATGACCAGGCTGGTAGGGGGTGGGTGGGCAGTTAGGAGCAACCAGGCCAGCATGGGGAGAGCTGTGGGGGTGAGCTGTGGGAGAGCAGCAGGGGGAAGTTAGAGGCAAACAGGTGGGCAGGGGGGCAGTTAGGGACGATCAGGCAGGCAGGCAGGTAAGCGATTAGGAGCCAGCAGTCCTGGATTGTGAGAGGGATGTCCAACCTCTCCAAACCAGCAGTCAGATATCCTCTGAGGGGTCCTGGATTGGAGAGGGTGCAGGCTGGGCTGAGGGGACCCTTTCTCCCATGCATGAATTTTGTGCACCAGGCCTCTAGTATAGAATATAAATAAATTATCAAGCGATTGCTTATTTCGTTGGTGGTTAAAGAAATACTAGTATTAGTACATGAGTAAGGCCCTTTGAAGTGATCTCTCATGATGTCCTTGTGGTTAATAGACACATGTGTGCTGGATGATACAGCTTTAGTCAGGTTTATAGGCTGTAGTGGAAAATACCTAGAGGGAAGCATGGCTGCCTTTCAATATTTGAAGAGGGATTAGATTAAATCTTTGAAACATTAGAGGCAAGAGCCAGGATCAATGTTTGAAGTTCAGGGAATTTGATTTTGGCTCAGGAAATGAAAGTGCATTCTAAGAAACAGACTTCTTCAGAAATGGAACAGGCTGTCTGTGAGGAAGATGATTTCTGCCCTGGTTATATCTAGACAGATTTTACCTGTGAGGAATGGGGGGAGAAGGATTCTTGCATTGAGCTTGAAATAGATTATTCATAAAGTCTCTTCCAACTCTGAGAGCTCTAGAATTCACAAGCATGGTCATCATGCTTGATACTAGTATGGCATCAAATGCGATTCTGTCATTTAATGAGACTTCATGTCCACTACGTGATGCCATGCATTTGAAAGATTTCCAGTGACCTCTGGGTCTCTACCCTCTACTTCTGAGAAATGGCTCTGAGAAAATATTTTGGAATAAGACACCAAATATATACTATGTGACACTACTTGTCGAAAAGAGGTATGAATGAGGGAATGTGTGAGTATACTTTTATTAAGAGGGTTTTATTCACGTGTTTCTGATGAGTACCTGTTATTAACAAAGCACTGAATGAATTACACCTTGTCCCCACTTTCAAAAGTCTCCAAGTTCATGAAGATAGACCAAGGGACACAGAGCTAATTATAATACAACATGATAAGTGCTGTGCTACAAGTATTAGCAGAATGCTATGGTAACACAGAGGAGTATGTGATTACCTTATCAATTCTGTTTCAGTGGGGGTTGGGCAAAATTCTAATGGGGAGAAAGCTTCAGAGAAACGATGACATTTAAACTGAGACGAAAAGAAAATTATTCCCACAGAAAGGAGTACAGGGAAGGATCTTGTAAGCAGCAGAAAGAGTTTGTATAGGAGCTCAACAGTGCTTGCTTTTTAACAGCTACATGTTTCCACTGGCATCAACCAGGGGTTAAGGTACCATCTGTGGGGATTTAGGGTGATATTGTCTCTAATAGACTCTTCATGGAAAGTTGCTTATTTGCCAGTGTAGGGCCAGCCTGACCCATTACTCTTCTGTATACTAATATATTAACAGTGCCTAATAATAACTTTTAGTGGTCTGATGAATTCAATGAGTAATGCACATTGAGTTTTTAGATTTCAAAAAAAAAATAGTCAATGTAAACCTTGTGCATTAATTCTTCCTTTTAAAAGCAACCTCTGCTGGCTCATTTTTCAACAAGGCATTCATTTTGTAGAAGTAAATTCATCTCTAGCATGACATACAATAATATTAATATGCTACTAACGATATTTTTTTCTCTAAAAACATGTATTTATAACTTCAGCTGTGGTCTTATGGCACTCGATCTTTTAGCACCTGCCAACTTTTATGGCGGCTCACAAAGCAAGGGTACCTCCCACAGCTCTAGATTGGCCTTTCCTCTCTTGGGCAGAAACATTGAAAAGAACAACTTACAGCTGAAAGAACTAAGGTCAAGAGATTGGGTACTCAGGCCCATGTGGATTTTCTTCCCAAAATCTACTTGGAGGATCAAATTACAGGTTTCAATAGCCATAGCCTAGAGAATTTCTGTAATAAATTAGAAATAATCATTAAAGGCAAACACTTAGGAAAATATTAATTTCAGCGAAGAAGATGTTATAGGCAGAATTTTCCTAGGATTATTAAATCTTCAATGACTTACACCAAGTTTTAATTTAGCTTTCAATTTTACTAGTGTCAAAATCTTGTTCTACTTTGGACCCACTGATTTTTCCATTCCAGAGTCAGTGCCATTTTTAAAGGGTGGTTTTAAAACCAATAATTTAATCCACATTCTGCTAAGACATTCAGTATAAGTGCTTTACTCAGATGTATTTTTTTTCTTGCTTGAAAAAAAAATCTGATTTTAATTTCCAAACTCATTTTTTAAAAATCAATTTAATGAAAAAAAAAGCTATGGTTTTCCATTGTTTTTCTCCCCATTTCTTAAGCCCAAGGGAAAACATGGATGAACAACAAAAAAAAGTGCTCTGTGTAGAGTCTTTAATGTCTCACTTTGGTGATGTATAAAATCAAAACCAAATTGTTTGAACCACTTACAAGGCTTAGTTGGAATTATACAGAGTTTGTGTTTTGCAGTAATTTCTTGTGATGATTTTATTTTGTTCCTCTGGTATGTACCATCATATTAACACATGCTAAGTAATATACTGCTTTGGTTGCTAAATCTGCTTCTACTTTTGTCTGGGTCAAAAATTATTCTAGAATTTCTGCTAAGAATGGTTAAGACAGGATGAGTAGAAGGAGCAACAAAAGGGGCTAAATAAGAAACATGTTTAGGGGATCAATAAAGGCTATCTCTTGTGATTCTGCTCTTTAGGGGAGAAAGTAATATTTTCTCATTTGAATGTCTTTATGATACAAAAATATTTGTGTAATTTAATCAAACTCACCAAAAACCTGAGTCATGTATCTTTGCATATTAAGTGTAGGTATTACAATGTAGTCAAATGGACTGGCTTCTAGAACTAACTGAAATAATCTGTCATATTGTCACTACAGTAAATGATCATATGAACCTGAATGGTTCAGGGCTACTCACTGGAAAGTGTTTTTAAGGAGAAATATCTTTCCAACATTGTGACTGTATTAATTAACTCGGTTTTGGTTATAATAACAGAGATGCATGTCAGACTAGCTTAATTAAAACAAGGATTTGTTTGTACAGATACTTCACAGCACAAGGGTAGGAGATGCATAACTGAGGCTCAGGAGAGGTCATCACTAGAAATCCAGATTGGTCGTCTCTCTCTCTCTCTCTCTCTCTCTCTCTCTCTCTCGTTCTAGGTGAACTCTTTCTTTCTTCAGTCTTCTCTCTCTGCTTCTCCACCCCAACTACTGTCCCATAACTCCCCAGTTTACCTGTTCTCTGTTTAGCAAAGTATTCCTTAGTCAAGATTTACAGGAAAAAATCAATCAGAGTGACTATGACTTAGGAGAGGTGTAGATCCCTAGCTGGCCAGGACAAGGTGGTCTCTCATGTATAAATATAGTTGCCAGATTCTCATTTCCATGGGTAGAGGCAATGTTAGCTTCAGAGTAAAGAAACATAGCGACTCAAAGCCAACACATATAAAATACAATAAACTCAATTCTCTTCAAGACAGACACAGTAATAGAGTATAGCTTTTCTATAACTACAACATACTCACTGAAACTTAGCTGTGTAAGACATTGTGAAATATTTTAGGTAATATGTTTTAAGAAATTTAATACAGGGAAGCAATATGTATTGGGACAAGAACAAGCACTTTAGGGAATGACATATTTGAGCTTCAGTTTTGGTTCCCACGTTTAGTAAGTTAGGGGGCTGTTAGGTAATTATTGCATTTTCACAGTCTCAGTTTGCACACCTATACATTGGGGATAATGCTAACTATACCACAGGAGTTCTGATAATTAACACTGCATATGTGCAATGACTAGAAGAATGTATAAATCAGGTACAAGTCAATAAATGGAGCAATTTTCACTGTATATTTAGTGTGGTTTGGAGTTACATAGTCAGCAATATAATTTTGCATGACATACATATATGTCATTGGCTTATGAGGGGCTACTTTGAGGCAGCCCCTGAAGACCTGGAAAACAGAAACAAATATTTTTTTCCTTAAAGTTAAACTCTAAAAGCAACTCCAAATGAAACAGAGAGAGGTAAATCAATTTAAAGCAATCTTTCCCCAACAGCCCTTATTTTTCCTTCCATAAATTGGTGATTTCTGCACAATACCAAAACTATTATTTCATGTTTTTCATTAAATTAACTTTATATCAAATCACCGTTTTAAATTATTTAACCTCATCTTTAGAATATTATCTTTAAATTAGACTTGAGGATATGGGTTATATATTTTTTATAATAACCATGATAATACATGAAAAAACTGTTTATATAAAAAAAGTACTCATCCTTTTACCAAATAAAATGGACTTGGGGAAACACTGACTTTACAAGACAAAATGACTCCAGAACCTGTAAAAACAGACCTGAACCTGAATAAATACTTAACCACATTTAAAGAAATAAATACATCAACCAAAAGAAGGGCAATGGTCAGGCATTAAGTGAGTGACCTTAGTGAGTGTCCCCCCTGGCAGTCTCAGCACTCTCCCTGCCTGGCCCTGGTGATCAGCCACACTTAGGCCTTCCCCTCTTGTAGATACACCGCATGTCAAGCTGTGAAGAAAGCCAGTGAACTTTCCTTTGATTCAGTTAATCTTTGGTAAAATAGGGGTATAAAATAGTATTCGAAGTATTGATATGAGAAAGTATTAAAATAATGTCCTCAATAAAATGTTGTTTTTTTTGGTTTTGTTTTGTTTTTTAACTTAAAAAGCAGCTCTCCTTAGTCTTACTTTAATCAATGTTGGGTAGTCAACATGACTTATTAGGTTACCTGAGTTATTTTTCTCCTGGAAAATTAAATAAATTAGGAAGGAGGCCTTCCATGTCTACCTTATAAGTATTGTTAAATAGCAAAGAACAGTTTTATTAAGTTTAATCAATTCTGATAGTTTATTAACCTTTAAGTCCTAGCTAGAGAAGACCCTGGTTCATAGTAAATTCACCCAAAGTAAATTCTACATTGATGTGGATTCCTGGTGGCTAATTGACTTTCTCTAAGTATCAGGGTGAAAAGGCTTTCAAGCCTCCTGCTGTATAGTATATTAAACAACCATTTACTGAAATCCCGCTATCGATATGACATTACCAATAGGGAAAATACAAAAAAGAAATCCCTGGATCTCAAAGACTTTTAAATCTAATTACGGAATTCAGAAGTGCATGGGATATTTTTCTTATACGTTTGAGTACTTCTGCGTATATTTCTTCACAATAATACTATGTTATAGGTAAAAAACAGAGATTAAGCAACTGGCTGAGAGTCTACAACAAATGTTCAGTAATAGGACTAAGCCCAGAGTTCAAAGCCCAGAGTTGTTTACACATGAATCTGTACCACAGGACTGCCTCTAACGACGCAGATATCGAGGCCTCTCCCATAGACATCCCACATTCAGCAATTCCAGGCATAGGCTAAGGAATTTGCCTTTTAATAAAACCCCAGGTGATTCTGATGGAGATCATTTGCTTTGATCAGCATTGCATTAGGTTATGCAATGTTTCCACTAAGTAACTTCAGAGCAATTTCAAAACAACATACCAACATGTGTAATATGCTAAAGTATTGAGTTATGTTGGGATTCAAGAACTGAGGATGTGGACTGTGGGCTGAGGAAGAGGTGAGATTCTTTGTATAGGCTGTTGCTGGTTAGGCAGTGAGGAGACATTTAGTTGGGTTTTTTATTTATTTATTTTTTTTGTTCCTTCAATGACTTGAACAATGTCTTCTCATCACTACATTTATCTCCCGCAAGAAATCCCAGGAGCATTTGCCCTGGAATTCTTATGCCTATTTTTTTTTAAATAAAAACTGGACTCAAACTGCCTTAAATTAGGAAAGAATTCAGCATCAAATGTTTCTTTTTGCCCTTATATGGATTTTTCTGAAAGCTCTGTCTAAAATACCATGCTCTTTCTATGTCATATTCATTGTGAATGCAGGCAACGGGATTCGTCCCTTGGATGGCTTTCAGGGGAAAAGAAAGCACAGAACAACAAAACACTTTATGTTTCTTTTCAACGGCACAGATTTTTATCATGTTAGGGTCAGGGTTGAGTTAAAAATGTTGCTCATTTGGGAGTGAAGAATTTCTGTTTCTCAGATGATATGAAAAATCATAGAGTCAACAAAATATAGGAAAACATTCACAGCTACTTGCAATGACTATGATTGAAAAATTGTACAGATTGCATTATATTTGAGTGGACATTTAAGCATGAATACTAATCTTTAATTCATCTCCAAACCCCAAAGTGGAGGCCTATGATTCTGCAAGGCAGGCATTTGTTTGGAAGCCTGGCTTTCAACATAGCCATCACTGTGTACTGGGAGCCAGGATGGGATTGCCCCTCAGGGATATGGAAAGTGGCAGGAAGTGACCTTTCAATCGGGCCATTGTCTAAGGAAATGTTTCAACCATCTTTCCCTCAGCCTAGTGGGTTTCACATAATCAACACATTTGTACAGAAAGAGGGGGAGCCCCAGTCAGGGCTAGTCCTTCACCACACAGCTCCTCCTCATTCGTTATTCTCTTTTGCCTAGCTTTCATCTAGCTCTGGGAAATCTCTGTGCTTCAGCCCTTACATGAATGGCTATTCCTGTTTCCCAAATCATACTTTCCTTCAACCAACTTGCAGCATATCTGAGCTTAATTGGTGAGATACAAGGCAGGAACATTTGCTATGTATGGCCTGTGCCATCTAATGTATTCCTTATTTTTAATAAACATGTTATTTTTTCCTCCTAAGTAGAATGCATATTTCTGGATATTATACGTCATTGCTATAATTTTGAAGTGCTTTTTTTAAAAAAATTCAGAGCTCATACAGAGTGTTCCCTGAATAAATTAACAAATAAATATATTTTGCAGTATCAATGATCATAATCCGTGTCTTCCCCTTTTACCTCTGTCTGATCTTCCAGGAGGGCTTTTGGGAGACTTGTCCTTGAAATAAGATCTGGTTTCAGCCTTGTATCTATTTTTCTAGCATAACTGCCATGATATACCTTATACCCATAGTCAACTTATCACAAGACAGAGAGACAGAAGTGGGTGAACTAAGGCAGGGCCAGAGGTGTTGGTTGAAATTATGATGAAGGCAAGGTTTAGGTTCACTATTTTCCAACATCTCTGCAAGGTCATTGAATCCCTCCCGGTGGCCTCTGCTTTACCAGGGTAAAGCATTTACCATGGTTACCAAAATACTCACTGACATTAAGAATAGGTCTTATCCAAAATTTTCCTTATGGACAATTTTTCAGAACTTACCTACATTGTATTTCAAATGCCCACTTACCTTGCTGTCTGTTAAGTGCAGTGCTTGGCAATGCATTCAATGGAATAAATAAATCTTTGCTAATGTAAAACTAGCCAATATGGTACCCTTCTCAAGAATCAAAATGTCTTAACATTGCAACACATCATATGTCATCAGGAAAATGCAAGTTAAAACAATAACGTGATACTACTCCGTGCTTAGTAGAATTATCGAAATCCAGAACACTGACACCACCAAATGCTGGCAAGAACGTGAAACAACAGGAACTCTCATTCATTGCTGGTGGGAATGTAAAATGGTACAGCCACTTTGGAGAACAAGTTGTTTACGAAACTAAACATCCCCTATCATATAATTTAACAATTGTGCTCCTTGATAATTTTTTCCAAAGAGGAAAACACGTATGTCTATATGAAAACCGACACATGGATGTTTGTAACAGCTTTATTCATAATTGCCAAGACTTGGAAGCAACCAAAGTGTCCTTCAGTAGGTGAATGGATAAATAAGTTGTGGTACATCCAAGCAATGGAACATTATTCAGCTCTACAAACAAATGAGCTACCAAGCTCATTCCAATGGAGGGCAATAAAATGCATACTTCTAAGTGACAGAAGCTAATCTGAAAGCAA
>NW_006299705.1:11754841-11790879 GCF_000327345.1 Myotis davidii
CACTATTCTAAGTGTTATACATAGGCTCTCATTTAGTCTTCACAACTAGCTTGAGAAGTAAAGACTATCATATCTTCAATTTGTAGATGGGAAAAAAATGAGGCGCAAATAGCTTATGACACTAAGCTGGAGCTGAGATTTCTACCTGGGCTGGCTGTGATCTGACCACAAGGACTCTATTTTTCATCACCAAAAATCCAACCTTGGGCACTGGAGTGCTTTTCTTTTTTCTTTCCCGAGACTGATTTGGTGGCTGCTTTAAGAATTTCAGTGAGCCACATAAAATCTCGAAGGACAGTGATAAATGTCAGGATGATTCAAAAGAAGAAATATGGTTGTTTGGTTTGTTGTAAGTGAGCAGATAATGCTTAAAGATTGGATTTGTATTTTGTCAGTAGAAATATGAAGGAATGGCAACAAACTAAAGGGATAGAGTAGAGAAAGGAAGAGAGAGTCTTTAATGGTAGTTTTGAGAAAAATAAGGGGAAAAGGCTCAAAGCCTTTTGGAATAGGCTATCACAGAGAAAGAAAAAGAAGAACGATGGAATAGATAGCCTGTTTTAGGTGAGAACACGCTAAAGAGAGAGCATGATGTGGAAATGGGTGATGTGAAATGACCTACTCAGCTTAAATAAAAAGAGTGCAGTTCACACTCCATGTCCCCTACACTAATAAAACTGCTCTTTCCTAAACTTTTGCTAAATGGCAATGTCTAAGAAGCCAGAGAATGTTGGGGAAAGATCAGAAGCCATGAGTACTCCCTTTGGTGCCAGAGATCCTTTCAGTTTTAAATTTTAGACATTTGCACTTAAGAGAGGAAGTGGAAGTGAACCCTGGGTTGTCAAATGAGTGAGCGCTGGCTTCACCCTCCCAACTTAGTCACATACCACAAGCCCTCAGATGTCCTCCTGGACAGAATTGGTTGGTCCTGGAAACAGATACTACTGGGGAGGAAAAGGTGAGGACATGCCTCTCTCTGTGCCCTATAGTTTTAATTGAGCCTCAAGTGAATTTCCTTAGAAGTCAACGGTGGTTCCATGTCCCAGAAGGGACAGGGGAAGTGTGTGAAACAAGATGAGAGGTGGGATCATTATTCCCAGAACTCTCCTGACTTCTTTTTAGACCCTGATCAAGGATAGAGCTGTTTGTTGTAATAAAATATCCAGTAGCAGGAAGTTGAAATAGAGGTTATACTAAAAAAACACACAAAAAGACCCAAACAAAACAAAATAAAAACCATGCTAATTTTAGCTCCATTCAAAACCCAGGAAAAAAAAAATCAATGTTTACAAAATTAAGATTAATGGACTGCCAAAATTCAACTCATTAGTTAGCAACACTACAAGGGAGTGATGAAGTTTGTGCAGGTTGGACTTAAAGGGAATTAAAACTATATAGTTGGGGATGCTTGTCCCCTTGCATTTGACTTAATAATTATGGACTTTCCTACTGAAAGTACTAGTAGCTAAGGAGTGGGTCTAAAAATCCCTACCTATGAGTTAACCCACTTCACTTGACATAGAGGGCGGGCTTGTCAGAATATATTGAGTGCTGAAGATCCTGATTATTATAGCTTAAGAGCTTTTGCAGATATTGATTTAAACACTCCTGGTGTAGATAAAATAATTCCAGAGACTTGAAGGAAGTGCACCAGGAAAAAACAAACACAGGGACTTCTTTCCCTTTTGAGTAATGCGTTGAGAGGAAGGCTATGGAAGTCCTTTGGGTGGATTTGGGCTGGTTGGGTGTGTTTGTGCATAAAGGTCTTACCTTATACAAAAATCTCTGTGCAGGAGGTGGACATATGGCAAGCCGACCAGAGGGGATAATTGGAGAACAGAATGAGAGGACAGCGTGTGTTTATAATGCTAATTAGCCGGGATAATACACGTAGACATCCTGAGCTCAGGGTCTGGCACAAAATAAGTGTTCATTTGGTGTTTCCATTGTTGTAGTTATCTTACTTAAACTTTTAGAGTTGCTTTATTGCTTTGCAAAGGAATCTCAATTTAACCTTCTGACTGGTGGTCAGTGTATCAGAAAAATGATGTTTTATTTCACGTAAGCCTTATAACCCACATTGACCTGCAAAAGCTCTCCTGGTTCCAGAAAATAAGTGGTAAACAGGTGTCTATGAGAATTCCCTGTGAAATGTGAACCTGGGTATCCTCGAGTCTCATTCCTCCACCTTCTATCTGCACAGAAGTCAGACACTAGTCTTCAAAGGAGCGAATGTGAGAACACATCCTTTCACAGGAATTTTATAGGTGGAAGGGGCCTTCACGATCCCCTGATTTAATATTCATAAGGAGAAACTCCAGATTAGAGGCCAGCTCTTTTGATTTCGGGGCCAATATTCTCTTTTCTTCATATAAGATGGAAGATTTTTATTCCTTGTCTAAGCCTGCGGGATAGCCCTCTCAGACCATGGACACTGTCAGCTGGATGAAAGGATGCCTTCCCTGACAGGTGGGTGGGAGAGACCTCAGTAGGAATGCGTGTGCTTTTATTGCAACTTTCCAGGCCCTCTTGCTGACTGTCACAGGCTGGCCCAGACGGATGGACAGCTGTGCACAATTAAGGCATCTCTGGCTGGGCCCTCCTGGGACCGTCCTATAACCACAGGTGTGGTTTTCCTTCTACTGCAGATCAGCTACCAAGGCACCGCTTCGAATGGAAACAGTATTCCCTTGAGTGGTTCAGAAGAGTGGGAGAGGGCCGCTTAAGGTCTTGGGGTGCAAAATAAGAGTTCTTGGAGAGAGTGGAGTCACAGTACTTTTCCCACCATCAGTCTGCCCTGGCTTCTGAGACTGCTGTATGTAGGATGCAAAAGGATTGTTTCCCATGCTGACCCCCTCAGTGTACTTTTGCTCATGGAATTCCTATATTTTAAGCAGAGCGTGGAGGGTTTAGCTGGAAGAAAGTGAAGAATACAAAATTGGGGTGAGGAAAAGAATAAATAAGAACTAGAGCTAAAAATAATTTCAGGTTGCTAATCATTATAAAGATGATTAATTTAAAAGAAGCTGAAAGAACAGATACAATCCTGGGTAGAATCGTATTCATCACAGAATCTTTGAGACCATCGTTTCCAGTCACTAGATGTTACCAGAAGAGTTAATTAGCCCCAAATTGTGGCTGCTCCTTGCTTTAGCTGTCTTCACCGTGAAGCTTTTTTTTTTTTTTTTTTACATGTGAGTTTTAAAGCTAATTAGGATACACCTGGGATTCATGGCTAAAGCCAATAGTTTCCCCCAAGGGGTTATATTTCTATATACCAAAATTTAGGAAAGAAAAAATGTCAGAGGAAAAACAGAATCTTTAGATTCAGAGGGAAAATCACATAGCCATTTCAACTCAGCAGACCACAAGGCCAAACAAGCTCTGGCTAGCATTGAATGCTGTGTGCTTCTGTTCAGAGGCGAGGATGCTTCCCAGATGTGCTCGGGGGACTACCTGCCTCCCTCCTATTTATCATCAGCGCTCACACAGGATGCGGTGCCGCCGGCTGGCACCCTGCGCACGGCCTGTTTATTTTCACAGATCTGTGGAAGGGACTCAGTGGTTGTAAAGGATGGAAGGGTACAAAGCAGCTTGGAACTCACAACAAAGAAAACCAGGAGGGGAAAGAATTAGATAAAACAACTTGTGGCCACGAGATACGCTCCTCCTGTCTGTTGAATAACGGTGGCAAATGGACTTTCCAGTTTAAAAAAAGAAAAAAGAAAACAGAAAAGGCCAGTTCTTTCTCCCAACCCTGCAGCCTATGGCATTAACACATTTCCCCCCTTTTCTTTAATTGAGGGGACGTTTGCATTTTTTCATCTCCTAGGACGGGTTCCTGATGAGTCTCATAAGGAAGAGGGTCTTTCCCCAGAGGGAGTGGTTGTCTGTGTCTCCCGGCCCTTTGTGGCGAATGTGGCTCCATGAGAGCCGGGTCACAGGCTGGAGCAAGAGCTGTCTCCGCTACACGCCGGGACAGTGTTCTTCTCGGTCCCGGACTCTGCTGAGAAGCCGTCGGGTGTGTGGCCTCCCCTCTCCTGAGAAGGGCTGCCCTGAGGTGGGCCTGGTCCTCCCTGCGACCTCCTGTCGGCCCTCCAGAAGACAGGAGCGCTGACTGCCCGTTGAATTCTTTCGAGGGCTGAACGCTGCTTGCCACAAATGATCGCTTTCTGATAGAGTCAGGGCCTGCAGAAGTCTGGCAGAAATACTTTTCTTTTTCTATCTCCAGGAAATAACAAACAAATAAGCCCCAGTGCCCAATGCCCAGAGAAAGAGAAGCTGAAGAGCCTGGATGGGCAGAGAGCTGAACACCTGGGCTTGAGAGTGGCAGAGCTGGCGGCAGAACCAGGGCCTCTCTGCTTCCAGGGTCATGATCTTCCCACCAGCCCTGAGGTGCCACGTGGCCTCCGTGTGGCTGCGCGGAGGCAGGAAGGAAAAACCCGAGGCAATGCAGACAGAGCTGTACTGTTGTGAAGCTGCCCCTTGTGTAAGCACAGTCGGCTCGTATACAGTTGACTTTCCCCAAGAGGGAGTCAGGGGAAGCAGGGTGTGTTTATCAGCTCTATCTGTTTCTCCCCATCCTTTCCCACCCCAGAACCAGGGCATGTGGTTGCTCTCTGGCCCAGGGAGTGCTTGGGCATGGCGGACCACCCAGGCTGCGGCCTGTGACCACTGCAGTCACCACAGCAGAGCAGGGAGAATGGGCTGGCTTTTAAGTTCAGGGGTGGGAGGACCAGGGCTATTTTGGGTTTGGCCCGAGGTAACTCATGCTTTGGGTAACCCCTCACCCAATATTTGCATATAGGGGCATTCATACTACACCCACTACATTTGCAGCATTCCTATTTTTTCTTGCTGCTGCTGGTGGTGGTGGTGGTGGCCGCAGAAGGTTGGGGGGGGGGGGGAGGTTAGGAATTGATCATGTTTGTGAACTGATTCAGATCTCTGTGCCACCTCACAGTGAGCGATTTATTTCCCAGGCAGACCCCTTAGGAAATATTGGCAGCCTTCACATATTGCAGCAATATGAAGCCTTCTACGTTTCCACAAGTAGCAATCCTAATTTGTCAGGGAATTTGCCTCAAAGTATAGCAGAACAACACCCTGTGACCCAGGAGGAGTTAAAATGCAGTTGACAGAAACAAGGTCTCACTGTTTGTTAACTCTGTGACCG
The DNA here is from genome assembly GCF_000327345.1 of Myotis davidii. NCBI lineage: Eukaryota > Metazoa > Chordata > Mammalia > Chiroptera > Vespertilionidae > Myotis > Myotis davidii. The sequence goes on from NW_006299705.1 coordinate 11,760,018, forward strand.
TGGGAAAGTCCTGAGCTCTCTGCTACAGTTCCCTTATTAGAAAAATGGGTCTAATTCTAGCTACCGCAGCCTGTTCTTATGAGGATTAAATGACATCCCGTGTGTAAACCCCTAAGCACAGTGACTGGCTCATAGAACTAATTCAGAAATGCTGATTCTTGTTAGGTAGGTAGCTTTATTATATATTAAGCCTTTTGTGAGAGTGGCTCATAATATGTGGAAGTCATGGAAAGTCCAGCCAAGCTTGAGACCAACCAAAGGGATATGGTTTGGCTCCATTATTTAAGCTCTGAGCCAAGCCATCAAAAAGGATTGAACACATATTAGGAGAAAAAATATATTAAATGATGAGGTGGGTGTGACTAAGACCATAAAGAATCAATGCCACAATATTATTATTGGTTTGGCTCTTCTTCATTTATAAACATTGAGCCTGGTTTGAGTGGTTCAATTTTAGCCCCATTGACAGGTTCTTCATTTTACTTTTAAAATCTTGGTCATATTAAGGAAAATATTTACACATTTTTGTGCTCTATTTTTGCCACTCTGCATGGCTCATACAGACTCTTTTTATCTCTGTCCTGTATTACCTGAAGCATTGGCAGGTTTTTATAATCTAATAAACAATGTGGTCTTGATAAATCAAATACAGTTTGAGATTGAATTTAATGACAGATAATGAAGTAGCTTTATCACATTGAACCAGGATCTCAGAGAATGGAAGCTTTGCCCTTGTGCTTCCCTCCAGCCCAAGATCTGTGCTCTCTGAGGGTAGTGGTGGCCATGAGCAAAGCTGTCCTCTCTGCTCATTTAGGTTCTTTGAGAAAACACAGTATCCCAGTGAAAGAATCCCAAAATATTCCTTTGGGAAGAAGCATTGTATTTGTGTGACTTAGAACTCAAACCTATTCTAGGACTATGCGTATCTTTGGGTCAATAGGTCAGAAGCTAGTTAGAAAAAAGAGAAGTAACAATAATTCTGACCTTGTAGGAAATTGAGGCAGTGGCTTTGACCAATTAAGCAATGTAACAGGGTGGAGAGGGAAAAGACAAACACACTACCACACTGAGAAGTTTGAAAAATAAAGAAGATATTTGAATAATTCTCTAGAATATTTATTTTTCTTTTTAATACCTTTACTCAAATTTCTCTAATTTTTACCACTTATCTTTTGCTATCTGAAGAGTTGATACCTTACCAGAGGCCTGGTGCATGAAAATTCGTGCACTGGTGGTGGGGTGTTCCTCAGCCCGGCCTGCCCCTCTCACAGTCCAGGAGCCCTCAGGGGATGTCCTACTGATGGCATAAGCCTAAGTCACAGTCTGGTCTCTCTCTGTGGGAGGTGACCAGGCTGATCAGGAGAAGGCGCTGCCCCCATCACCCCATCGCTGCTGCTGGCCCTCTCAGCCACCGGGACTGTGTCTGGAAGGACATCCGGAAGGATGTCTGAAAGTATGTTCGGCTGTCTGGTCTAATTAGCATATTATGCTTTTATTATGATAGATATGTGTGAATATATATTTGTAAGGGTGGGATCTATTTCTGTTTGTTTAGAACCTAAGTTCAGGGCCTGGTATTTACTGAATTTTATAATAACTTCATGGGTAAGAGGGCTTTTTGACAAATTACTAATAAATACTCACTGAATTATTGTGGGATTTGGCTATAACCCCCAGTCCTTGAATTCTGAATGAACTAAAACATCTTAGGTGTTCACAATTCTATATTTTTATTTCCTCTGCTCATATCCTCAGCATGTTTTAAAATCATTCTTTGTAAGCAAAAAGCTCACCTAACCATCCTGATTCTTTTGTGAGACTCACAACTTTCTTGAAATCTCTTGTTTTTATTTTTAGAGGTGATTCAACATATCAGATAACTTGTAAGTATTAGGCCAGCTCATCTTTAGTTCTCTTGCTGCCAACACATAGGTTTCATGCTGTTCCACAGTCGTTCCTACCAAGCGGGGAGTATGCACTCAATTGCCAACACTCTACTGGGACTCCTGACAAAAGAATTTTATTAGGCCCACTTTCAATCGGATGCAATGAAACCCTTGCCAGGAGCACGGCAGTGGCTACTGCTCATGCTCCAGAATTGCTGTGTGGTCAGGTCAGGGCTTTTTTCCTTAATAGGCGCTGGGTCAGACTTTCTTGTGGGTTTGTGTGTGGGAGGCGAGGCAGACAGTGTGTGTCAAGAAGAGGCCCTCTGCCTCTTGTGTAGGAAAATTACTGCCACATGAAGGTAGGGCAGGAAGCCAGGGGCTAGCCCATACCCTCCCCTTTGAATAATTTGCCCCCTCTCTCTGTGCAAGAGCACTTGTACTGGAGTGAGAGAATTGTGTTCCTGGAATACGACCTCCCCACTGCTAACCACTCACAAGTTGAAAGTCAAGCATCTTTGGATGCTGCATTAAGTCATGTATCATAACCAGATTGCAGGAAGGATTTCCACTCTTTAAAAGGTTGCTTAACTTAGCTGTGTATTTGAGGAAACCAGTCATTGAAATTAGGAGTAAATGTTTCAAACAAATCTAGTCATCCCTTCTTGGGCACACAAACCATTTTGGTAGGAATTATAGCCAATACTACTTTCAGTGTAAATGTGTGTATGTTCGTGTTTAAACTGAAAAGAACCCAGTGGCTGTTAGTGTCCTTCAAGGGATGGTAAAATTCCAAATCCATGTCATAAATACCCATACATGTGGTCAAGGCTGACCAGATCAAAGATCTTTAATTCTAATTTCAAAGGAGTAGCCAGCTAAATATAGGCTTAATACCTGAAAGTAGATTAAATACAGAGCTAATTATATATAGAAATTGTAGCTGAGGCTTATAATATACAGAATAACTAGTTAATAAACTCAGCAGTTTATTGGATCAAACTGACCAACTATTTATATGTGAAAATAATTACCCTCCTGATTAAAAAAAATCACAATTTTCAGTTTGGAAATTTAGGAATCATTTGCCAAGAGTGAAAAATATGCATTTAGCAGAGAGATCAGGCCTTTCCTCTTGTCCTTGTGACCAGCGCTTCCAACCTTAGGTGATTTGATTTTGAAATGATAAAGGAGTGATAATAATCAGATAAACTCTGTATTACTGGAAGAATCTTGAGATTAAGAGGGAGCCATGTAGAGGATTTCTGCTGCTGTGGAGAATAATTCCCTCGGTCCCTGCATTATTCATCTCATGTAAATTTTGATGAAGTTCATCACTGTGATTATTATTTCATTTACCACATTTATATGTTTATAGCACAATTGCCACAGTAGGATCTTTTTCCTTTCCCAGATTAACATAAATCTGACGGAAAAGAAAGCCTTTATAAAAGCAGGTAATTGACATACATCACCCAGCTCACTGTTTCAGAACTTAGTCCAATATGATCATCCTCCCCCAGGATGTCCAGGAGTGGGCTGTTTTGGCCACGATATCTCAGTATCATCTATTTACACAACTGTAACAATTAATACCTATTGCATACACCAGGAAATAGACAGATGATTTTATATGCTCATAACTACCCTGTGAGATGAGAGTAATTCTTAGTTTTATGACTGAGATTCTTAGGTTCATTGGCCTCCTCAATTTATACAAGTAGCCGAATGGAAGAGCCAGGGTACCCTGATGGTGGAATCCATGCTCTTTTTATGATTACATTCACCACAGGGAATTCAGGCTCCTTGAAAGAAATCATGGAATCAGCAAGGACCAAAATGAGGATATAACTAGTTGGGATGATTGCCTAGGTCTTAGACTCTAGGACAGTGATGGCAAACCTTTTGAGCTCGGCGTGTCAGCATTTTGAAAACCCTAACTTAAGTCTGGTGCCATATCACATATAGAAATTTTTTGATATTTGCAACCATAGTAAAACAAAGATTTATATTTTTGATATGTATTTTATATATTTAAATGACATTTAACCAAGAAAAATCAACCAAAAAAATGAGTTCACGTGTCACCTCTGACACGCGTGTCATAGGTTCGCCATCACTGCTCTAGGAGTATCCTCAATGAGCACCCTTGGCACTTCCTCAGCTGGGTTGGTTTTGTAGATTCATGCCACATCAGCATTGGGAAGAGGCTTGAAGGTCATCTAGCCCAACCCCCAAGGGGCCATCTAGCCTTTGTCTGGATGCTGCCTCGGTTCTCGAGGCAGTCGGTCCATTCTTTTTGGGACAGCACAAACTCATAGAACTTTATGTTCATCCAGACACTTTATCCCATGATGCTTCTATACAAATTCCACCTTCCGTTTAACAGTTCTTGAGATATTTGAAAGGGATTCCAAATTCCCCCTTTTTGTAAAAAGTAGTCCCAGTGCTCCCACTGTGATCTCTGGGATATGCTTGTATTTCCCCATGGCCTCGTAATCTCCGCCCTGAATTCTGTGCAGTCTTATAAGGTAGCAGTAAGAGCAAAGCACAGTACATCCAGGACCTATCTAACTAGTGCAGGTTAGAGTGGCACTATCCCTTGGGAATTTTAGAGAATATGCATCTGAAATTACATTTGGCAGCCACACAAACTATTGTGATTTCATTGTAGCTGAGTACCCTTTCCACTACCCCCTCATCTCAACCGATGCAAGTTTCAGGCTCCAAGCAAACCCAAGGCTGAAATCTTGTCATAGCTTCAGGAAAGAACCCTCAGGGACGAGAGTCAAAGTGCACACATTGTTTCCAGAAAAACAGGGAAGGAGGTAGAGGGGCAACTTTTAGCATAGCAGGGTTTGTCCCTTACTCTGGCACTCTGTACTTGTGTCTGAGTTTTTGTGGGGATAAGGTGTGGAGTGACTGGTCAAAGCAAATGGATAGAAATTGTATTTCTCCAGATGTCTGAGAGGTTTTAAGAAACAGAAAGCAGTGTTTCTTCTAACAGACTTCCAGCATGGGAGTCAGCAGTTTCACTCATCTGTTCCTTCTTGCAGTACCCGGGGACATGATTTACCATGGCCAGGATGGGTTTGCTGTACATAGGAGTGATCTTGCTAAGCTGTCATGTGCAGAGGTATGTGACAATCTAGGATGGAGCTGAAAGAATTACATCATGTGGGTTCATACTCAGAAGGTGGGGGAGATATTATTTGTGTCCTTTGGAGCACGTCAGGGTATTATTGACATGATAATGAATTTTCTCTTCGCTTTGTGAAAATGTAAGATGTTATAGAATAATTTTCAAAAGTGTAAATTGAATGTAAGAATAGTGCATTATGCTCCATTTCAATTAGCAGAGTAGGTATAACATTTGTATGGAAATATAATCAGATATTTTTTGTTGCATTCATTTTAGATACTCATGATAGACAGCTGTAGGCTATTCAGATTTGAATTGGTGACCTAGTTGCAACTTCCCTGTTCCATGTTCATTAAGCATATTTTTGTATTTAAATTTCAAGCATATTTAAAGTTAAAACAAATTATTTTTTAAAAGATTGTTTTAATCTTTTAAAATAGGGTGTTTCTTTCAACATTTTTAAAATAAGTGGAAGAAAAATACTGAAAAGTAAAGTACTTTAAAACATCTGTATATGAGATGTAAATACACACACACACACACACACATACACACACACACACATATCAATAAATTTGATGTCTTCCAAGCTGTATTGAGAGATGAGATAGAAAGACATACAAGCATCTGTGTTGCATTCACAAATTTCAACAATTATGTGGGGGTACATAATTGGACTCATTAAAAAGTTGGTATGTTTTTACAATGGAATAATATGCAGCTGTAAAAATGAAGGATCTCTTACCCTTTAAGACAGCATGGAGACCTGGAGAGCATTATGCTAAGCAAAATAAGCCAGTCAGAGAAAGACAAGTATCACCTGATCTCACTTATATGTGGAATCTTATATGAACAAAATAAGCTGTCTAACAAAATAGATCCAGAGACATGGAAGCATGGAACTGACGAATCTCAGGGGGGAAGAGGGGAAGAAGGGCTAGAAGAGATTAACCAAAGAACATATATGCTTATATGCATAACCCAGGAACACAGACAATAGTGCAGTGAAGGCCTGGGGCGTGGGGTGCGGGACTGAGGTGGAGGTGGTCAATGGGGTGAAAAAGGGGAACATCTGTAATATTTCAACAATAAAGATAAATTTTTAAAAATGTTGATATGTTTCTGTATCTAGACTTGCCAAAAATGTCCATACTTCCCACCTCCACAATATAAACAAGACTCAGGCACAAACACCCATGTGCAGAAAGATTCTGAAAGAGAAAACTTTTGAAAGACATTGAACAAAGAAAGAAGAGGCCTTTTACTATAAAGCTGTGATTTATTAAGTGTCTTTAGAATTCTTGTGAGGGGCCTGTCTTTGTTCTTCTCTGGTAGGTCTGTAACTCCACTGATGACAGGAAAGTCTTCCGTGGTTCCAGAGACAAGCCGCTGGAAATCCTGCACATTTATTTTCTAGGAGGAAGTGAGCTGATTAGGAGAGTGATCCTTTCAGAGAGATTCTCTCTTTAAAAAAATTTTTTTAAAGGATTCTAAATTAAGCCATATCCATTTCTGGGACCCTAACATGGCTCACAAAAACCAAGAGCCAGATGTTTAATGTTAGATGATTTCAAAAACCTTAATAAAGGGAGAGCAAAGGCAGGGATGGGATGAGAAAAAATTGTGAGAACCTCCCAAGTAACGGGACATCTCTTTAATCCCAAACATATTCTATTTTACCTGGTATCTTTCAATTTAGAAAAAGGAAAGTGTTTCTTATTTTTAAAAAAGATATATTTTTCTCTATTCGTATTCAGTACCTTATGTTTAAGTATGTAGTCATCACTCATTAGGTCTAGGGCGGATCACAACCTAATTTATAAATTCAAACGTATTAGTCACATCAACTCAATTGCTCAAGGCCAAGTATCTGGAAGTTAGAGTATGAACTAAAAATTTCCTGTCCTTGGACTGGTGTTCTGGGCAATGCTGTTCTTCTATACAAATTTTGTTATATCTTTAATTTAGCATAATATCATTTATCAATTAAAAATGTTTAACCTTCTTAAACTGAGGTAACATAAAATTAAATCAATGGTCTAGAAAATTCTAGGGACAGTAGTTTAAATCATTTGGCTCTTCCTAGAGATTCTGCTTTTTTTTTTAACCTGGAAAAAAAGGTAATTACTCGATAGCCATAGCTCTAAAATATACCTGACAGGTTATTTTTATTTGTTTGGTTTGCAGACATCGTATCCATGTTTTCTACTCTGTAGTCTTCAGCAGAATGAATCAAAGCCACTCTGTACCCAGAGCTAACACCAGGCTGCTTTTTTTTTTTTTTTTTTTTTTTTTTACATTGCAAGGCTTTACCTCAAGTGCTATGCAGTAAATTTAGAGGGAAAGAAAAATTTTATTAAATTATAACTGAGAGGCGCTGATATTTTTTTTACATAGCAAACAAAAAATTCCTTCATGAAAGGCTATAAAACCCATATTATTTACCAGAGAGACCTTTCTGTCTCCCAGGTAAACACTTACAGTGTGTAGACTTGTGTAAATACATATTTAGGAGTGGCTAAATATGGCGAGGTATTTTTAAAGGTGTATTTACAAAGCTGAATACATATATTGGCATTTTGGCGTGTGTAAGCTGTGTGTGCTGCTCTGCTGCCTGTGGTGGGACTCGGGTAGATCCACCTTGTATGTAGCGACTGAGTTTCAAAACATTCATCTATAATCAAAATTACTATGGACAGGCCCTTAAATCATTTCAAAAGGGTAAAAATTTTCAACTAATGGAGCTCAAGTCTTTCTTGCCAGTTTGACTTGAGAATACATTTTCAAATGCAGGAATCATTCACGGGAGTAAATCTCCTTTCTGAACATCTTTGTGCATAAAATAACCTTCATTTCACATGCAGCTCGGAATATTACCAACGCCTCAAATATACAGACCATATGATGAATGGATCAACTAGGGGGAAAATCAAGGGGGGAAATGCTATTAAGATATTTTTAAAGTAACTTGAAAAACACATGAAAATGGAAGTGGTAAAATCTGTTTGTTGTTAATTCAAGGGCAGGAAGCTTCCTATGATAATGTAGTGAAACTGTCAAGAGGATTCACAGTGTCTTTGTTTCTTCCTTCCTTCTCGGGCAATGTGTTCTGTGTGAGGAGAGAATGAGACGGGAAGAGAGATGTAGGAAGAGCACTACCTACGCTCCTGCTGTGCGCTGTGCCTCTGAGCGCACAAGGGTCCCATTTGGATAAAAGCCCTTTCTAAGATGGAGGGGTCCAGAGTCTAAATAACTCTAGAGCTAAACGAAACTTCTACTTCATTTTTATTTATTTAAAAAATATATCTTTATTGATTTCAGAGAGGATGGGAGTGGGAAAGAGATATAGAAACATCCATGATGAGAGAGAATCATTCATCAGCTGCCTCCTGCATGTTTCCCAAAAGGGAATCGAGCCCGCAACTTGGGCATGTGTCCTGACTGGAATCGAACCGTGATCTCCTGGTTCATAGGTCACCACTCAACCACTGAGCCATGCCAGCTGGGCTTCTACTTCATTTTTAATATGGTATGCAGCTATTTCTAAATGCTCGCAATAACCTGCAATGGCATAATTGAAAATCTTATTATTTAAACCATAATAAATTTTTATTAAGGGGCAGTATATTTATTTAGTAAAATGATTTCTCTAATCAAATTTGCACTGGGCTGTGTTTTAACTTTACAAAAATATATATCATACCTACATATTTTTCTAAGGTACAAACACCACAAATTTTTATTGAGCATTCTGGCTTCTAAAACTTTAAAAGACCATTTTCATTTAAAATCTCATGCCTGTGCTGTAAGGCCTCCAGAATGGAGAAGCGCCTAAGTGCTGACACAATTTTAGCTTTATCTGTGAGTAGATGCACTATGTACCTATTACTTGTACCAGTATTTTAGACTTGGAAAACAAGCTTTCCTGGCAAAAGACAATCCTTGTTTAAAATGTTTTTAAGGCTCTGAGCAGGCACAAACACCTTTGCTTTACAATTTTTAGTAGTTTTAGCCCATCCTTAATTTTATTCTGTGGCTAAGTATTTCTTTTCCATGTAAACTTCCATTAGGAACAAATTGCTGACACCAATCTACTGACAGAAATGCCACAACATAAATTACACCAAGAAAATACCACTTTGGGTGGGGGGCACGGCAGGAGGAACTAAGCTAGATAAAAAGCCACTGTGCTACTGCCCAGGCTGCAACCCGGTCCCGCTGACCACTGATAAAATTTATCACAGAGCCACATACGGGAAGGCAGCCTGAAGAGGAGCCGTCTGTGGTAAAACGTGTAACAGCAGAGCAGCTAATGGAGCTTTATTACTTTACTGGAGGCGGTATCTCTGGATGCTTCACTTTCCTAGCTTTCGCAAGTGTAGGAATTGTTCTCCTCTATGCAGAGTTGCCCTTACAAAATCTGAACGATAGCATCTCCAGGGCTCACCAGTTCACCCCTCTGCCCAGTGCCCGTAACCAGCAGAGGCTCCAACAAAGTTAAACACCAAACTGACTCTTCATTCTTCAAAAAGAATGCTCATCTGTAATGTTCATGGTCTCTTTGGAAAGAAGCAGCCTTGGACGTTGTTAGTTCCTGGCTACTTGTTGGAATTCGGTGCTGGCATTAGCAGAAAGTAGAAATATCCAAATTCCACCAATAAAAGGACTCTCACTGAGAAATTAAAAACTTTTTCATTGGATGGAGCTTATTCTTTAGGGGTTGAAAGGAAAGAGGTTGGGTAAGCTTGCACATGCACTGGTAAGTCACAATTGGATGGCTAAATGGTTACAAATAAGAATGATTAGGAGTGTGGCGTCTTAAATGCCAGGGAAGATAGCATTTCAAAGAAAGGAAGGAGATCAATTGTGTCACATGCTGCTGAGAGGACGGGAGTAATGTCACCAGGATGGTGATATAGGTCTTTCTGACTTCACTCCTCCTCACAAGGAGACAACTAACAACTGTTCATGAGCCAGGCACCACCGAGAGAATTGTAGAGCATGGAGGTGAGCTAAAGGCCCTGCTGCACCACAGAGACCACGATGGCCTGCGTTAGAAGGGTAAGGGGAGGAGCTGCATCCTGGCCACGGTGCCCTGCCCTGGCCAGAGCAGCCCCATGTGGTGTGGTCTCCTCTGAGCCTCTGGTTCCTTTGGTGGGAAAATGAGTATTTTGTTGTTCTTATCATCTTTGCTATTCGCAAGGCATGGCTTAAAGCATAAATAATTGGGCATGCAAGTGCAGCTGTAGTCTGTTCCTTCTACACAGCATGCATCTCAATCTCTGAGCTCTCTCCATTCCTACATGTTCACTGAAGAAGTGAGGGATTTTTGGAGAGACTGCCTCCATTATGTAAGAGAAACTGCATTGCTATCTAGAGGGGTCACTTTATGGTAAATCTGAGAATAACTGCAAAGGACATTTGTAAGAGAGCAAGGTTTTCATCTCTTACTGTTAGCCTCAGAAGCTGGGAACTTCACATCGACCTTCTTTGCTTTTTGTTCAAGTCCATTGTTAACACTATATTTATATAACACCTTCTGAAGCTGCTTATGTATCTAGCATCTATAGTTCCTTAGGTTAATATTTCCTGTTCACTACCTCAGTTTAAAACAGCACTTTATTTTATTTTTCCTAAATACATCTCATTCAATCTATAAGGAAAATTAGTTTAATATCTAAATGACTAGGGCTGATAAGTCACAATAGATACTATTTATTAAATATACTAAGCACTGTTTAGGAGTTTTCTATTTGTTAACTTATTGAGTCCTCTAAAACATTATGAAAGTAATTATTATTAATAACTTTTATTATTAACAAACAGACATTCTTGCAAGTTCTTTAACCTCTTTTGGTCTCAATTGCTTCCAGTGTAAATATGAAAAATAATGCTTTAACTGTGTGAAGACAGAGGGGTGGATTAATTGGTTTCTATGGATTCCTTTTAGGTTGTAAGATGCTTCTGAGAAAATGACAAAGAAGAAAAAAGCCACATCTGTGTCAGAATGTAGAGCAAAGCCACCAAAAATCTACCTGTCTCTGACACGGATATTACTACTGTAGTCAACAATATAATGCAGTTGGTTGGGAAACAGTTGCTTTATATAAGTTGACAAAGCAACCTAGAACAAAAAAGAAAGTAGGTAATGAACCTGCAAACTACCCCTTTATGATGGAGTCAGCATCAGTTGAGTGGATCTTAGTCATGCACTCACCAAGTATCTTTGAGAGCCTATGTTTAGAAAATGGAAGAAGAAATTGCTGTGCCAAAATGGATTATTAATTGTTTTTAATGAGTGAAGAATGTAGACTTCAAGGTACTTGATGTCTGGTTACATATGCTATTTCTGAAAAATGAAAAGAGTCTCCATGCCAACTTTTATTGCAAAAACTAAAGCTAATTTAGGATTTTGATAGATAGCATTGATGATTTTTTTTACTGAGAAAGCACAAAGGAGACTGCTCCACTGATGTAAGAAAAGGCAGATGAGATTGGATGAAAGAAAACTAGATTACCAAGCCCTCATTTATCAAACACTAACACATACACTTGTTTCTTCCTTCTTCTTCCCATTTTAGTGTTCATTGTGTTTATTTCGTTCTCCTCTGTTGCTTGGCCCGAGACCCAGGACTTCGGTCTTGGGAATAGAGTAGAAACATGTGTGTTCAGTGAGGATTCCTGATTCTAGAATAAATATGGTATAGGAAGTCATTTTTATCTGGCCCTTTAAATAAAGCAAGGACTGCTCAAGGAGATTCCCCAGGTGTTCAGGTGTCCTAGGTTGGGAGAATTCATATGAGGCAGATATCCACTGGGTTATTAGGCTTGAATCTAAGGGTAATTGTCTGAATCAAAGGATTTATGTACAGATATCATTGAGCCACATAACCACTGTGACAATTATGAGTTTTTTATATATAAGAGGAGACAGGTTAAGACAAATAAGAAGAAGGGAAAAGGTGGTTAAAAGTGATGAAAACATTATCAAAAATACTTAGTAGTAGGGAAATAAAAAGAAAGAAACCATGGAGGTTGCCCATTTATTATATTAGGACTTTTCTAATCCTCTCTGACTTTATGTCTTTCTTTAGAACAGAACCTTGTGAATATCCCAGTTACACCACATGCTGGAAATAGAAAGAAGGAAAGCCTCTCTCTCTTCCAACCTCCCTCCCACACTTTCAATATTCTGTGAATTTGACCCATTTATCGCCTGGAAGTACGGTTTCTTATTGAGAAACTTAAAGGATCTTATGTAAGTAAAGTGCAGTCAGCACAGGGGAGCCCTCATGTCTCATTCTTCCTTTAATTTGGGAAAGGTAACCTTTTAAATAAGGGGTCCAATGCTAAAATAAGGTCTGCGGTCAAACACAGGGCTACAACCCCTAATGCGTCTCTTGTCTTTGGAGAAGGGCACCATTATCTCTCATGTGACATTGATAGACTTCATGTCTAGTAGAATGGTGAAATTTGGAGGAATATCAGGGTTGTTCTAGGCACAATGTAACTTTATTTTGACATGACCAATGTAACATATTAGAATATTGGAAACAAACTTATTTTCTTTTAAAAAATTTGGCTCAACTAAATATTATTATGCCTCTTGTGGTTAAAAACAAGTCATTGTCTTTCCCAATTTCATGTTAGTTGTGCTCAGCATCACTTACATTCCTAAGGGAGGGGGGAGAATAGAGCGTCTTTGGCTGTCAACCTGACAATAAACTTTATGGAACTGTCATTGGGAAATTAATTATGGAAAATAGGCAACTGTGGCCAAAGAACAATCTTGAGGCAACTGCAGACATTATTGGCTTTCTGTTTTGGAAATGAAACTTCTTAAAAATAGACAGAAAACAGACTACTAAATTGAAAATTGGAATTGGAATTATTAGACTAATTGAAAGATGGTGTCCTAAATTTTTTAAAACTTGCTGATCTATCTAATTTTCAGAATTTCACTTAAGTATCTTTTTTCACATTTTTTAAAACTACAGAGATAACTTTGTATTTATAAATCAGATTTTAAAAGGATTTATAATTATACTCTTACTCATCCCACATTAGAACTGAACGTGCACCAGAGTAGTAAATCATGTAAATAGCAAATACTTTAATGTGGTTTCTCAGTCAACAATGGTTTATAAGAAGATATTGGTAGATGATGAATGGGGCTACCCAATCATTCTCAAAATATTTGGAAATGCAAAGAAAATTTTGAAGGAATTTCTTCTCTTCCACACAAGTCAGTGGTGTTTCACCCATACAAAGAAAATGCAACTTGTTTGACAATAATGTTTAACTCATTTCTCAGGGTGGAACATATTGACCAATCAGGCTTTATAAAGATGTTTCTAGAAAGATTGTGCTCTAAAAAGACAGTGCTTGTACATAACCGGTACCTCATAAAGACATACTAATAAATTAAAGCTCAGTGTTCAAGATTCTAGTGACTTTGGTAGACCCCTGGGAGAATTTTGTTGGGATGATATTTGAAGTAGCTCCGGGCAGAGTTACACTTGAATATTAGGTTTAAGGAGCAACACTGATGCATTGTTTTAAAAACTTAAGGAGATGGTACACTGGAAAAAATTTTTCTATGTTGTTACCACTATCACTCAAACACACTGGATTTATTTATTTATTTAATTACTTACAGTATATTTATTAAAGCTGGGGACAGTGAAACAAGGAAGGACTTAGAATAGAAGAAGCAGTAGGAGAGAGACTAGGCGGGGCTGTTGTGGCTCCCTGGGAAGTCAGAGAAAAAAGGTGGCCTTAGAGATGGGCTCAGCATGCCAACCTGGGACTTGCTGCCACTGCCCACCACTCTCCTGGTCGTAAGTCTCCTGGGGTCCCTTAGAGTTTAGGACATGCACACTTGAGAGGAATGAACGGGAAGGAAGGAAAGGCACCCGAGTGCTCCCAGGAGAAGGAAAAGATCAACCCCCAGTTTTTAAAAACAGTTATGGGCTAAACTTTAGTCTCTGTCTTTCATAATTGACAAGAGGGGCTCCATAAAAAACACACCAGGGTATCTGGCTTGAAGGACTAGGAGTAAGGCACATATAGATGTCACAGTGAGACCACAAGAGAAACTCAGTGTGGACCCTAAGAATGTCTGGTCTGATGTCCTCCTTGGGCCTGACTGGTGCTACCACCAGCCCGTGACAAACAGCTGGTGCCCATTGAGCAACAACATCTTTAGCCTGGTGGCTCCATTGTGATTTCAATACTGAAAGTGTATTAATGGAAGATTCACTTCCAAAAGGATAAGTTTTTCAAAATGGCCCATCATGAGCCTGGACGGCTGAAGCTACCATTCTTGGTGGGTGTGCTGAGCGACCTTTCCAAAGGGACAGTACTTGGAGGACCACCCAGAAACCTGACGGCCAAGCCTGAGAGTCCTGGCCAGGCAGATTTCTTTAGGTTCCAGGAGGTGAGCAGGTCACAGCTGTGTTCAATCACCTCCTCCTCCAGGTAAGAGAGCACCATGGCCTAGGGAACTGTCACCTTTTCTCTTGGGCCTTTCTTTTTTATCTTGGCCATGAGTGACTGTAGGCTCTCGTCCCCCTAGACTAGAGTCTCTCCATAAAGAGCCTAGATCACACCCATTGGAGACAGGTGTGTCCTCTGAGGTAGAATTGGATTTTTAAAAGGATTTCTTCAAAAGCCATTTGTTATTCCTTGAGAGTCAGAGAGTCAGTCTGCAATTTGGGTAGTATTTACCAGATAGCTTGGCCCTGATAAGCAGACAATCTTCCCACAGTGATATTGTTGGAAAGAGTTATCTGCACTCCTAGTCTTTACTCCTTCACCTCCCACTCAAGTCCTCAATCTATTTCAATTTCTGGCTCTGCCACTTACTAGCTGTGTGACTTTGGACAAACTGACACTTCTTTGTGTCTATTTTCTCATCTTGAAAAGGGCATAATTCTAGTAGTACCTACCCCATAATATTATTGTGATTAAGTGAGAGAGAGAGAGAGAGAGAGAGAGAGAGAGAGAGAGAAGATACACATAACTACATGTAGTTATCCTGTATAATAAAACCCTAATATGCAAATCGACTGAGCAGTGGAATGACCTGTGGAAGGACCGGTCACTATGACATGCACTGACCACCAGGGGCCAGATGCTCACATAGGATCTTCCTCCTGGTGGTCAGTGTGCTCCCACAGGGGGAGCGCTGCTCAGCCAGAAGCTGGGCTCATGGCTGGCAAGCTCAGTGGTGGTGGCGGGAGCCTCTCCCACCTACGCTGCAGGCGGGTGGTAAGGAGCGAGGGATCCCAGACTGTGACCTGGGGATAGGGCCTAAGCCAGCAGGCAGACATCCCCCAAGGGGTCCCAGACTGCAAGAGGGCACAGGCCGGGCTGAGGAACCCCCTTACATATATGTATTACATATATGCTAATAGAAGTAGTCTATCTTCTATATCACCAAATGGCCTATATGAGGAGAATGGAAACATCTTAGTCTTTGTATTTGACTTCTCAAACATATTGGACACTGTCAAATACTCCCTCTTTCTGAAGCTCTTCCTATTTGGCCCTTTTCAGTGTTTTCTCTGCCATCTTTTCCACGGTCCTTTTTTTTGAATATTCCTTTTCCTCTCATTCCTCATATGTTAGGCTTTATCAGAGCTCAGCCTTCGGCACTTTACCCTTTTTACTCTATCTATTCCCCTTGGTCAATCTCATTTGGTTTTAGAATTTAAATTATTGTAAAACCTATAAACTGATGACTTCCAAATTTCTATATCTAGCTTACACCTCAGTTTGAGTGTCAAACCTCTATATACACCTGGTTTCTAGGCATCCACATCTGGTGGCCCAAATGTTCTTCACACTCAACATATTCAAAATTGGACTTGTCAGCTTCCCTGCCCCATGTTCCCCACTCCCTTTAAATAGTACCACCGCTTATCTGGTTTCTCATCAAACTGAGGTTTATATTTCCTTTCCCCATTTTTACCCCTGACTCATCCACGTACAATATGAATCTTATAAACTCTTCATTTTAAGTACAGGTACCAATATTTCCTTAATTTTATTTATCTTGACGGTCCCTACCCTAATTTTTCTCTTGCCTGATCTACTACAACAATCTCATGGTTGGTTTCCCTACCTCCAATTCTGTCTTCAATTCTCTGCATAGAAAAATAAAAAAAAAATGGTTCTACAGAGCAAATCTAATTATGTTCTTTCCCAGTTTGAAAGTATTCAGTCTCGCCCTAGCCAGTTTGGCTCAGTGGATTGAGCGTCGGCCTGCAGCCTGAAGGGCCCTGGGTTCAATTCTAGTCAAGGGCACATGCCCAGGTTGTGGGCTCAATCCCCAGTGGGGGGTGTGCAGGAGGCAGTCAATCAATGATTCTCTCTCATTGATGTTTCTATCTCTCCCTCTCCTTTCCTCTCTGAAATCAATAAAAATAAATTTAAAAAATATTTAGTCTTCTTGATGTGACATATAATGCCCTATGAAATAGCTTTTACTTATCTTTTCAGTTTCCCCATCACCATAGTATCCAAGCTTTCCTACCTCTGACATTCTGCACATGCTTTTCCCTCTGCCTAAAACACTGCCCTAATTTCCTCACCCTTCTCTGACTCAGTTGATAATTATACTTTAGGTCTTAGTTTAGATTTCACTTCCTCCAGAAGCCTTCCTAGGCATTGATTCCTCTAAGTAATTTCTTTTGACATTTCTCACGACCCCTTTACTTTTCCCATCATAACATGTACTACACTGCTTTGCAATTGTTAGTCTCTGCCCTTATTAGACCTTAATTCCAACAAGGCAAAGATCATGTCTATATTTTTTTAAGGTTATATTCTCAGCGTCTAACTTAATGTTAGTTATTTAGAATGTATAGAATAAAGCCCTGACTGATTTCTCAGTGGTTAGTGCATTAGCCTGGGGACTAAAGAGTTGAGGGTTTGATTTCTGGTCAAGGGCAGCTATCTCGGTTGCAGGTTTCCCAGCCCCAGTAGGGGCATGTGCGGGAGGCAACCAATCAATGTGTCTTTCTCACATCGATGTTTCTCTGTCTCTCCCCACCTCCTCCCTCCTTCCACTCTCTCTAGAAATCAATGGGAGAAAATATCCTCTAGAGAGGATAGATATATATTATGTGAGGGCATGCATATTAGGCTATGATTTTCAAGCAAGGAATAACTTACAAATGGATCAAAACTAAGAATTTGTTTTTTTTTAAGAAAAGGGAAATATAGAATTTCATTAAAACAGTAATACAAATAAACAGAGAGGACACTGCCAGGAATAAGACTTTAAGACACAGAATTATGTGGCCTTGGGATGATGACTACTTAATTATATCACAACACGACATAATTTAAACCTGGTGTCATTCTCATTACAATATTTAGGCATGGAAAACAAACAAGTCTTGTCTGACCAGTCATGTGTTTTATGTTTTATTTAGCCAATGTATCTTAGTAAATATAGGTATAAAGGCTTCCATCATTATAGTTTGAAAGGGAGAATTTTTCTCAGTTCTTTGTGTCTTTTTTCATATACTTTTTTACACAGTATGGCCCATTTTTTTTCAGCCTATGCTTTAAAATACCTGTTCATTCTTTTTTTCTACTGCTTCACAAGGTGAAACTCAGTTATACGATAAACTCCTGATTCCATAATCTTTTATTTCCATTTAGAGCAAGAGTTCTCAGATGGGATAGCTTTGAACTAGTGGTGCTATTATTCTGTTTGGTTGGTTTACCACTTTAGTTGGTTTTATTCGCAGCATTCCCATTTCTAAACACTAACTTATATAGAACAGCATCTTTTCTCTGGCATTTTAAAAGACATTTAATTCAGAGACTAATGTATCCAGCTATTTGTTTTATTTTCCTCTGCTAGTAATCTAAGGTATTAGTAGAGACAGACTATGTTAACATGTTAAATACTTTGAAAAGAACTACTTAAAAAGAATTACCAGGTAACCACCCCCCGCCACCCCCCAGATAGTTTCATCCTCAAAGATTTCCATTTACACTTTAAAGTATTTTTTGTCAATGTTTTTTGTTCAATTTTTTAAATGGGAAATATAAAATTTTGTCATTTCTACTGGACATATTACATGATGTAACAAAAAATGTTGAGGTCATGGACATAAAGCACATGTATATACTGATTGCTTGATTATATATATATATTAATCTTATAATATCTTTTATAATATATATTTTATAATATTTATGTATAATGTATACATATACACATACACAGAAATATATTATCTATTACTATTTTTGTCTATAGTATATTTATGGTATATATATATGTATATATCACATAACGAATATTTGTACTTTATATATATCATACAAACTATATGTACATACGTATAGTGTAGTCTCAAATAACTTATAAACACTTACTAATGAATAAATGTTCTGAATTAATAGTATAATTAGTTCCTGTAGAAAAATCAGGAAAAAATAATGTCTGAGAATAACATTAATTATAATTTAAATTATGGTTAGTGAAAAACAATCTGTTCTATTCAGTACAGTAAAGAAATAAGTTTTAGTATAATTTACATATTAAAAATGAAAAGGCATTGAACTGTAAGTCTTCCTCCATCTCTATCCTCTATCATATTGCCCAAATATGCTTCTTAAGTCACACATTATTACTTAATATTTCTTGGACATGTCACATATTTTTGTAGCTCAATAACTTTGTAAATGAGGGTTTTGTTATGTGGTGAGATGCTACTGATACCCCAAAATTTTCCTCAAATTTTCTTTGCTCTGTGAAATCATATTCTTTGGCCCCTATAATACTTTGCACTTATCTGTATTATTTACTTACCTCATTGTCACTTTCCTAGTTTACTTTTCTATCTTCCTCATTATATCCAATGTACTTGTATGTATCATAGACGGAGGACATAGGCAAAAATGTCTGATACTCTGGAAAATAAGTATATTGACGATATCAAGATAATGAATGTTAAAATACTCATAAAGATAATCTCAAGAAAATGTAATCCAGCTCATAGGTAGTTATTTGAATTATATTTAATGTGAGATGGGAGTGCACTTTTTAAAATTCTCATCTGAGGGTGTGTTCTCATTCAATTTTAGAGAGAAAGGAAGGAAGAGAGAGAGAAAGACATTGATGTGAGAGAAGCATTGATTGGTTGCCTCCTGTAAAAACACCACCAGGGACCCAACTTGAAACCTAGGTATGTGCCCTGACGTGGAATCAAACCCACAACCTTTTGGTGTACAGGACAACAATCCAACCGACTGAGCCACCCGGCCAGGGCTGTGAGTGCATTTTATTGTTTCATATGGTGTCAGATGGATTGAGAAAACCGAATGACTAGAGCCTGAGTTGGATCTGTGGCCCCAGTTCTGTTTTATCCACTTTTTATTAATTTTTAAATTCGTTTACATTCAGTGTTATTCTATATTAGTTTCAGGTTTACAGCAGAGTGGTTACACAATCATATACTTTACAAAGTGGTCCCCTGATTTTTCAGGGAGCCACATGGCACCTTACATAGTTATTACAATATTATTTACTATGTTCCCTATGCTGTACTTTCCATCCTTGTGACTATTTGTGCTACCAATTTGTATTTTTTTTAAATATATATTTATTGATTTCAAAGAGGAAGGGAGAGGGAGAGAGAGATAGAAACATCAATGATGAGAAGGAATCATTGATCAGTTGCCTCCTGCACACCCCCAACTGAGGATCGAGCCCACAACCAGGGCATGTGCTCTTGACCGAAATCAAACCTGGGACTTTTCAGTCCATAGGCCGATGCTCTATCCACTGAACCAAACCAGCCAAGGCCAATTTGTATTTCTTAATCCCTTCACCTTTTTCACCCAGCACCCCAACCCCTTCAGTGAGCCTAGGGGCACATATTTTCTTTCAAATTAATGTATTGGTTTTCTTTAGATATATACCCACAAATAAAATCACTGGGTCATAATGAAGTTCCACTTTTTGAATTTTTAGGAACTTCCATACTGTTTTTCATAGTGGCTGCACCAATCTGCATTCCCACCAACAGTGCACAAGGGTTCTCTTTTCTCTACACCCTTGCCAGTACTCGTTTGTCGATTTATTGTTGATAGCCGTTGTGACAGGTGTGAGGTGATATCTCATTGTGGTTTTAATTTGCATTCCTCTGATGACTAGTGAGGTTGAGCACCTTTTAATATGTCTATTGGCCATCTGTATGCCACCTTTGGAGAAGTGGGTATTCAGGTCCTCTGCCCATTTTTTAATTGGATTGTTTTTGTGTGTGTATCGAATTGCATGAATTCTTTCTAAAATTTGGATATTAACCCCTTATAAGATGTATGATTTGCAAATATCTTTTCTTTTTGACGATGGTTTCCTCTGCTGTACAAAAACTTTTTAGTTTGATGTAGTCCAGTTTGCTTATTTTTTCTCTTTTGTTTCCCTTGCCTGTGGAGATGTGTCAGAAAAAATTGCTTAGAAGAATGTCAGAGATTTTCCTGCCTGCTTTTTTCTAGGAGTTTAGGGTTTCAAGTCTTACATTTAAGTCTTTGATCCATTTTGAGTTTGTTCTTGTATATGGTATATGAAGGTGGTCTAGTTTCATATTTTCTGCATGTATCTGTCACATTTACCCAATGTCATTTTTTGGCACAGTTTTTACCCCATTATATGTTCTTGTCTCTTGTGTCATATGTTTTACTCACTCTTATAATTCCAAAGTCCAATGGCAGTGCTTGACATATAGCACACACCTAAATGTTGGCGATGAAATTCTATAAGCATCTCCTGTCTGAATAAAAGTTTATATTACGTGAATATTGCCCAAGAGGCAGTATATCATAGTGGCTAAGAATATAGCATTGCATGCCCCCTGCCCCAAACCTGAGTTTAAGGTGTGGTTCTGTCACCTGTTGGAGGGGTGACTTAGGGTTGGTTAGTCATGTATCTCTCTAAACATAAATTTCCTCTTTCATTAAAGGGTAATAGTTAGTAACCATCTCTTAGGATTTTCATGAGGATTAAATGAGATAATACATGTTGAGCATTTAACATATGGCATGAGTTATTGTTATTATTAAAACTAGGCAAAAGTAACTTTAACATAAATGGCTAATCTATAACATTTAAATCTTTCAATAGCTTTGTCTTGTTACCCAATTTAATGAGAACAAAGATTTAAAAAAAGGTCATAGGAAACAACTTTCTCTAAATTCTCAATTTTTACCAGCAACAGATTTAAAAAAAAAAAGCTGGAATAAGTTACATTTTTAGTCTCTATGTAAATTTTGAAAAAAGTGATGGTGATAAAAGCTTTCTTATTCTGAAGATAACATGCATGAAAACAATTTGTGATTCAGGATAGCAATACGGGAATGTCTGTAAGCCAACTAACTCTTTGTGACACATTGTCCTTGCTTTCTAAAGTGGGCCTCATCTCACTTTTAATGTGTGAAAGGAGAGATTATTCAACACAGTGGTAGACACATTTTTGTTCTCAAGAACACTGCGATATCATTAATCTCCTGGCACGCCTGAAAAGGCGGGTTATGTGAATGCTAGTCCTTTGCGAGGCTATAAATAAAGTTTAAAGAGAGAAAGAGACAGAAAGAAAAGATGTTTTCCTGAAGCGCTATTGCCACAGTACGGACTACATTAAGGGTGCAATAACTTACCGGTAATAACACTTTTAAAATCCTCTTTATGGGTTTTTAACATCTGTCTAGAAAAATCCAGCCTAAAAATAGAATCTGATCTTGTAGCACAGCTTTCTCAAATTGGGTTATCCTATACACTCTCCTCATTGAACAGTCACATATGACTATTTTAGAGCCATATTTCTGGGTATAACAATGCTTTATCATGTATATCACATGCTTAGCACTCCTGTAAGGTACTGCTATATACATTCATATATTGGTGCATGCGTGTGTGTGTGTGTGTGTGTGTGTGTGAGAGAGAGAGAGAGAGAGAGAGAGAGAGAGAGAGAGAGAGAAGGAATTGTTTCCTCATGGATGAAAAAGCTTCTGTAAAAATAATTTTTGCCTCTTTGGGTTTTGAAATAGAAAGCAAAACAAAGACTCAAAAGTTCTCCCATTTGTATCTTAGGAATTTTGTTCCATTTGCAAGTCTAATAGATCCAAATTTCATAATTATCTATGTTTCAAAGTTGAGTCACATTTGTTTTTATTTGAAAATACTCTAAGAAATAATGCTTGCATGCTAAATGCTGTTAGAGCATGCTCATGGATTATTATTACACATCATATGAGCTTAATTTTTCTATCAAATTAGAATAGCTGGTAGCACTTTTTGTTCTAGCAAAGGCTTCTTTCTGATAGCTCTTCAATCGGCAAAACTGCTGATTTTATTTACTTACCACAGACTGTTTAGAGCTGTTTTTATTCTGATTTTATAGGCAAAAAAATTAAAATTAATTAAAAAAACAACTTGCTTATACTCTAGTTAGGTCTCGCCATACATCCTTTGAAAATATCTTTCCATAATGATTTGGAATTTGGGATTTCCAAACACTTTGTATTTGACAAACTAAAGACAACCTCAGTTTGCAGAAGATATGTGTTGCTAATTAAGCATCAGCATCTCTGGCAGTTTTTCAGGTTGAGTAGACCTTTAGGTTTGGGACAGTCAGCTGACCCTGCACACTCATAACTGGGCTTCTCGTGGCTCTTTGCGGTGCCCCCTGGATTTTAGAGGCCTCATCTGGGGGCTTGTGTTCACAGTCATTTCTCTACTGGTCTTTGCATGTGGCTCCACTGTCACACAGCTCACCTCTGGGGAGCTCATTCCATCCTGTAATAGGTTAGTATGAAACAGGCGTTTGGATTCCTCATCCAAGAAGCATACAAGTGGAGTTTCCACTCCATTTGCTTACAGAGTTAGAAAACACACCTGGATCTTCTCCCCAAGACAAAGTGGAATCCCCAGGAGCCAGCTGGCTTTTGGAAACCAAGTCTTGACCATCATGAGGATGAGGATATTAGTGAATTATACATGGGGCTTTAAAACACATTGCAAAGTTGGGTTTTAGGGGCCATATATCTCTAAATTGCAGAAGAAAATAAAAAGAAAGGGAAAATGAAGGGAATATTAATTAACATTTGTGAAGTTCTTATTATATCTGGTTAAATACACAATGACCTCAATTTATTACTTAAAACATCTCCCTGAAGTGTTTTCCTAGTGGAAAGGAACACACTATTGAGACAGGTTAGATAACTTGTTTATAAACCTCACAATTACTAAGTGGTAAAGACAGGCTTTGAATCCATGTTGGTCAGATTCTAAAGTTCACATTCTTTACTCAACCAGGATCAATAGGATTGACTCAGGATAAAAAGATGAGTAAAGTAAAATTTCTTTTGAGTGGTTCCTCCCTCCCCCTTCCATAAACTGCTCCCTTTAGTGATTCCTATTCCTCTCTACTGCCCCATTCTCACAGGTCTTGTTTGGCCAATATCCTTGTTTACTTCCAACATAAATGTCTAAAAATTACACTAGTTAATTATACACTTTTGACAGTTGTTTGTATTTTGGTGAAAACAAAATATATGAAAATGCCTTTAAAATAAAAAAGAATGTACTTAAGACATCATGCTAGCTGGAGAATGTTAGGGGATACATATGGACTAAAGAGCTGAATCTTCTTCGAAAGGGGCTTTGAGCCTGAGGAAACTCAATATTTCCTTCATAAATATTTTTATACATAAAAGTCAATCAGAAATGAACACCAAAGCAGATGGAAGGCAAAAAACAAAGTTACAAACTATAGGTTAAGGAGAGAAATGTGGTCAAGTCAAGGCAGAATTACTCCTTTGCGTGGTCACATCAGTGTGTTCTATGAGGTTCTAAATGGATTATATAAATCTTAGATTCTCTTTCCTCATTTCCACTTTATTTCATTCCACCGAAGACTGCGTAACAACAGACGACTTCACAGCACCTACCCGGATTGCATTTCTTCTCACTACCCTTGGGTAGAGCTGTTTCCTGTTCAAGAAGTTGGCAGCTGCTGCCCACAGTAGGATCATTTCAGGTTTGCCTGAGACGACACCTGCCCTGCTAGTGGTGACACAGAACTCTATTTTTCCCCCTAAAGCTAATATTTGTGGACACGGTATGTGAGGGAATCTTAATGTAAACTCGCTCAATTTTCAAATGTGCAGAGAAAAAAAAGTCAAGAAATAAAAATTAATTTTTGAAAAAATGTATAAAACAGAACAAAAAATTATACTCCACAATCTCACTACTCTAACATACCAATTAATATATGTTGCAAACTTTCAATCACTTTTTTCCTGTGAATATTTATTAACATAATTGTAGTCATAACTCATATTTTAAAATGTTGCTATTCCCCCCACCCCCTAATATTATGACATTATTTTCAATGCCACTAATTATTCTTCATTAGTTAGGTTTTTTTTTTTTCTGGGAGAATGGACTCTCTCTTCATTTTTTTAAACAGAAAAGATGATGTTCTATAGTATATCTAACTGCATAACTTCACCCCAGGTAGGCATTATAAATGTCAATATTGTTCAGCCACAGATTTTAAATATTACTTAGTTACATAGATGCTTCATTTTGGCTTTCAGAGAAGTGTTCACATCATTTCATTTTTAAATGCATTACAATCCTACCCTTTATTATACTAAAAAATTGGCTTATCAACAGTTGAATTTAGAAAGAAGAGAACAAATATAATTGTCATGAAACATCCAAGTAAATCAGCATTAAATTTAGATATTTTTTTGAAGGTTGCTTAGATTCCTGTTGTACATATTTCCTGAGGATTTCTTTTACACTAAATATTTGCAGCTGTTGTGGTCTGGCCTTCCCCCATTAGAGGCGATCTGTGGCAGAGAAGGAGACAAATTGTGACACTGTCCCTTATCAAAGGACCACACAGTTGTTCGCCACTTTGACTCCATGATAGATAGTTATCTTGAGGTTTTACGGATGTAAGGCTAAAAGCTTAGAGGAAAACAGTGCAGATGCCCAGTAGCTCCTTGTTATTGACACTTACTTGATAAGGTGGGGTTAATCAATCTTATCTATTGTTTTTAGCTTCAATTTTGTTTTCTGTTCAAGCTTCATTTTTCCCACCTCATAAGATTGGCAAGCCCCCCCCAAAAAAAGAGTTGTCTGAGGGGGAAAAGATGAAAAGTAACCTTTTTCCTGCATTATTGATTTCACCAAACTTCTGAGTGTGTATACTGGAGACAGACAAACACATCCCCATGTTCTGTGCATAACATGTGTGCATATTTTTAAAGTTTTAATGAAATGAATGGCTGGAGAAAGAAAATAAATTTGGGGTATTAAAAGTTGAATAATAATCTTTATCTTCGTGAAAGACATTGTCCGCAAATTATTTTGTTAGCTTTTTCAGAGCAGCACATTATTGATCATTGATCATTCCACTCTCCATGTTTCCTCAAAATTTGCCATAGTTTAGTGATGAGCAACTGCTAGATATTAATTTAAATGTTTATATGAATATCTAATTGAATTACACATGTGGTGAATAAATATGGTGAACTTATATTTTATTCAAGAGATTGATGAATTGTGATAAGACCTGTTGATTCTGCTGTGCCTCGATTCTTCAAGCAAAAATGAACGGAGATGAAATGTCTTCTTTTCATAAAATTTTCATGAAATTTTATTACCCCAATTAGTGTAGGGGATGGCAGAAAGCATCAGAATTCTTGCCAAGATTTTTTTAATATTTGAAAACTTTTTTATCAGCTTTATTGATATGTAACTTACATACAATAAAATTTACCAATTTTAAGACAGCAATTTGATGAGCTTTGACAAATGTATACTGTCATATTACCATTACTGCCATTAGGATACAAAACATTTCTATTACTACTCAAGAGTTACACTGTGGCCCTTTGTGGTTACTACTCTCCCCCCACCCTGTGGTCCCTGGTTCTCAGTGGAAAATACAGATCACTTCATAAATTTAAACATCATCTATGTGCAGAGGCCACATTCATCGTGGTATTGTTCCTATGTATACCGCCAAAATGAGCTCATACAGAGCTGTCAGAAGAAAGATATGACTACATTTACATTAGTTTGCAAACTTTCTACAGCATTCATTTATTAAATCTCCAAAGATATTTCCAGTAGTAGATTAGAACTACTGCCCTGAACACCTTACAAGAAAAGTCAGAAAATTCCTCAGTTTCGTGCCAGATGTAGTATTCATGCAAAGCATAATATTCAAGATCCTGTCCTAATCTCATTTCCAACTTAATGCATACCTCTTTTTGAATAACTGAAGTGTTAATTGATGATTAGTGCTTTAAAATCATCTTGTATTTTATTACCTTAAGAATACTTTTGAAACAAAAAGTTGATTCATTCTATGCCTCAGCTAACTATTTTGCTATCCTAAAAAAAGTTCTCAGGCTCAAAGAATTGTTGAAGTACATACAGTTTTTAAGTGTGGAAGAGAAAAGCAAGGCAATTCAGTTTACTCTCTGGTTTGGCAAATGGAGGAAATGATAAGTGTGTGAAAATTGCTGTGTATACTCATGGCTGACAATTTTATTCCATTATATGTGAAGAGATATTAAATGTAAGAATATTATTCATTGTGTACAAACATAAAACGTTCTTATTGTTGGGCACTATCAGTATACATTCACTGTTAGGTAATTTTAGCCATAATGAATAATATTTCAGTTATTAGACTGAGGTTCTTTTGTTTTTTTTTAAACTAAAAATGGGTGAGCATAAATTAAGCTAGAACACAGGTAAGAAGATGGAAATCATGTCTTAAACTCTGATGATATCATTTGGTCATTCATATTTGCATTTGGTTGTTATAAAGAGGTTTTCCACTAAGATAACATAAAAATACTAGTATATCAATAATGAAATATTAATAAAACATAGATATGTTTCAGTCTGGACATCACAACAAATCTAAAAATGCATCACTTGTGCCCTAGCTGGTTTGGCTCAGTGGATAGAGCATCAGCCTGTGGACTGAAGGGTCTGGGTTTGATCCCAGCCAAGAGCACATGCGCAGGTTTCAGGCTTGATCCCCCAGTGTGGGGCATGCAGGAGGCAGCCGATCAATGATTCTCTCTCATCATTGATGTTTCTATCTCTCTCTCCCTCTCCCTTCCTCTCTGAAATCAATAAAAATGTATTTTAAAATAAATAAATAAGCATCACTTGCAAGACTCAAGTTGTTTAGTTAAAGACATGGAGAAGCTGCGGAGTGGAAGCAATGATTTTTGAAGAAAATATGCTTTTTGGTGTCTATACTTTTAAAAAATGTTTACTTTACCTCTTTACTGCTGTTTATAAGCTACATGTTCCAAAGAACCCTTAGATATATATACTATCTCCTTGGCAAATACAAGTAGTAGATATTTGTTAAACAGTAGTGAAAGCCTGTATTTCCTGGAGTTATTAGGGAAAAGGGTGAAATTTAATTTGCATTACCCTTTGTTTACAATAGTGTAAAAAGCTTGCTTCCTGCATCTCAGATCTCTGCACTCAGTGTTTCTTGTTATTTGAAACTAATAAGAGGCTCAAAGTGTTTGAGAACCCCAGAGAAAGCCGACTCCTATTATTTTCCCATTAAAATACTGGAGCCCCGAGGTACATGGTTTTATGCAGATAAATGATGGGTGACTATTTGAACTTCTGGGCATATTTGAACCCACCTTATGAATCATGCAGTTCTGTTATCCTCAGTTAGGAATCAAAGTACTTAGTCTTTCATCCGAATGACTGTCTTTTCCGGAGTCTTTTGTCTTTGCTTTAAGCACATCTAAGCTCAGTGCCACACAATGCAATCAAGCTCCGTGCTGTAAGGAATGAAAAACACTGCAAGGTGAACATGCTGCTAAGATTGCACGCAGCACTTGCCCTTTGTAACAGCAGTCAGCCACCCAGAGCAGCAGGATGGGTGTGAGCTACATCTGTTCTGTCTCAGTCTTGCCTAAACCGAGGGGTGTGCCTGTGGTTTGCTGCTGCCACATGGCTGGCATTGTTATTTCATAACCTAAAGCCCTTTCTTATTTCCCTCTTTGCTCCTGAAACCTTCACTCCTGCGTGTTTTCTTTCCTTTTACCCTGACTCCTTAACAGCTGAACTACATAAATGCCAAGTAGCGACGTGAATTCCTAAGCAGAAGCTGCCATAAAACGACGCTGCTCCGACCGAGAAACACACATGTAGAGGCACATGACTGACAGGGCTCAAAAGGCAGGTTTCAGTAAATGACAAGTGTGAAGTTCTTATTGTTGCTCTAGTCGATAGAAGCTCATATTTACACAAAAAATTATTCACATTTCAGAACAATTCAGTGTAACTGGCAGCTTGGGAAAGAAAAGGCTTAAAATCTCTTAAAGATGAAGGAGACAGGAGGAGTGCAGAATAGAAAGCATTCTCTCACTTTAGAATATGTTGGCACCTTTCGATTGGGTTTAAAACTGGGATTTTGGAGAAGAAGCAGGAACAGTTGAGATTATAAATGATTTCTGCTAGGAATAAGAGAGAATAAGAAAATGAAAAGAGCTGTTCACCTTTTATTTATTCTAAGCGTAATTCCATTCAGTGTTAATTAAGTAAAAGTCTGGAGAACCATGTTATCCTTTTGTATATGTTTTTAAAATATTTTTATTGATTTCAGAGAGGAAGGGAGAGGGAGAGAGAGATAGAAACATCAATGATGAGAGAGAACCATTGATTGGCTGCCTCCTGCATGACCCCTACTGGGGATCGAGCACACAACCCAGGCATGTGCCCTGACTGGGAATCAAACCTGACCTCCTAGTTTATAGGTCGATGCTCAACCACTGAACCACGCCAACTGGGTCCTTTTGTATATTCTTATTGTCATTACTACAGAAAGATCTATGACTATCTAGAAATACAGGAAGGAAATAACAACCGATATCAATCTATTGTATGTAATCCACGCTGTGATAATTAATAACATCTCATGAAATATATAACTTGAACATTGCTTTTCATCAGTTAAAATAATCTTATAAAGTGTTGTCTTAAGAAAGGACATGACATTTTTCTATGTTTGTCCTGTAGTTAATTCTGTCTTCTACTGTATTATCTACTACTACTAGTCAATAAATCATTTAAGTAACCAAAACTTAATAAAAATAAGGAACCTTAGAAATGACCAAATCTGAACCTTTCATTTACTAGTAATAGTTGAGAAAATAGGGCTGAAGAGAATAAATAAATATTCCTTTTGTGTGATAGTCTGCTTACTCGTTCACCCAATGTCTTTCTTCTTCCTCCCTTGCAGTTAGGTATGACCTGTGACTAAATTCAGCTCAATCGAACATGGGCAGATGTGATGTATTTCACTCCCATACCAGGCCCATTAGAAACTCCCTGCCTGATGCCAGGCTCCTTATCTGTCTACTGACCTGGACTGAAGGACTCAGAGGCCCTCTGACTGATGCAGCTTCAAGAGAATGAAGCCTAGATCTTACAATCATTGTGGGCAAGACAGCTACTCTACAGCTATATAGGACTGTTGTCTGAGTGAGCAATAAACTCATTTCTTAGGCCATTGGAGTTTTGAAGTATATCTACTATATCAATTAGTGTTACCTTCTCAAAAATATGCATTTGGAAGAATAAGCTTTTCTTTAATGTCAAGGAAATGAAATCAGAGACCTATAAGTAGCCTTATAAGCAGCAGTGGGAGAAGGGAGACTTCTGTGAACTGCCTGATCATCAACCTTGTCTTGGAATAGGTTTCATCCTTCATCCTTGCTTGTCACCACCACATCAAGTGTTCCTTCCTTTCTAGTCTCACTTTTGTAACACGATGCTAGAATTTTATCATTTGAACTTCAATTGTAGAAAAGTCTCTTAACTGGTCTCTGAGTCCTTAGCATGCCTCTCTTCTAATTCTTATCTTGTACTGACATGAGTGTAATCCTACTCAAAAAAACCTCTTAATGGGTTCTTAATTATCTAGAGCTGAAATGAGGAAATAGAAGCCTTGGGATACCTAGGACCTCTAGAGAGGTTTTGCTTGGATGAAAACACAACACAACAAAACAAAACTTTGTTGTCAGCATTTAAAAATGGAGGTAGCAAAAAACACAGAAACCCATATTTTTGGCTTCTTTGACAAATAAATGGTTTGGCAGTGTTTGGTCCCCATTCCCACAAGGAAGCAATCAGCTGGAGCAAGGCATGCACTTTACAGTTTGCCCTGATCCCTGCCTGTATTAGTCAAGGTTCTCCAGAGAAACAGAAATATAATTATAAAGCCTAACAAGTCTTCAGATCTTCAGTTGGCAAGCTGGAGACCCAGGAGAATATATGGTGTAATTTCAGTCCAAAACCCAGAAGGCTCAAGACCTAGGAGAGCTGATATTTTAGTTTCAATCTGAAGTGAAGGCAGAAGAAAACACATGTCTGAGTTCTAAGGCAGTCAGGCAGCAGGAACACAACACAACAAAACAAAACTTTGTTGTCAGCATTTAAAAATGGAGGTAGCAAAAAACACAGAAACCCATATTTTTGGCTTCTTTGACAAATAAATGGTTTGGCAGTGTTTGGTCCCCATTCCCACAAGGAAGCAATCAGCTGGAGCAAGGCATGCACTTTACAGTTTGCCCTGATCCCTGCCTGTATTAGTCAAGGTTCTCCAGAGAAACAGAACCAATAGGATGTGTGTATATATCTATGTATTATATTGATAATGTATATGTGTAATAGAATCATGATATATATTATGATTCTTAGCAAGATGGTTATCTGGGTCACTCTCTGGGTCATATATATATA
>NW_006299705.1:11790995-11796310 GCF_000327345.1 Myotis davidii
ATTCCCTCTTACTCAGTCTTTTTGTCTATTCAAACTTTCATCTGATTGGATGAGGCCCGCCCACATTAGGAAGGACAATCTACTCAGTCTGCTGATTAAAAGGTTAATATCATCCACTTACACCCTCACATACATACCCAGAATAATGTGTGACCAAATAGTTGGCTACCCTGTGGCCCAGTAAAATTGACATAAAATTAATCATCACACTGTCCCTAGTGACTTATCTTGTCTACTTAGCTAATTTCTACTACTTCCTATACCTCTGTAGGCATTGAGTCATGATAATGGAATATAAATTTCATGAAGATGCTGTATTCCTAGCATTTATAAAGAGCACATAGCAGGTACTCAGTATATATTTATCAATTAAATCAATACAGAAATGTGACTGCTGTTCTATAATAATTACATTATTATATTTCAACTAAACACCCCAATTTCCTTATCATGAGACATCAATATGCTCTTACAACTTGATCTCCCAGTTGAGGAGAGATAAGTAAATCAGGCCATATAATATTCTGGGAAAGGCCGTATTCTCTTCTACTTTTATCAGGTGTTTCTTCTGCTTACCCTACCACGAAGGTTCTAGTTGTCCTGGCCACTATTTAGCTCTTATCTTCCCTGCTAAGTTCAGCTTTACCTTCACCCCACCCACCACCCACCCCCTTTATTAAAATCTTCTTGACAATTTAACCAGAGTGATCTCTCCTTTCCCTGAAGTCTCAAGATAGTTTCTATCGGGGTCACTCTCACTGCTTGCCTTTTAGTCATGTACTGCTTTATATTGCCACTCAACTTCCAAATGAGTATTCAAGTTCCATCAAGGAAGAGTGACAAGTATGTGTAATCCCTTGTAAAATTCAATGTCTTGAATGAAAATGGAGGTATACTCATTAAGTTGTAACAATAAAGATAAGTGAATTTAGGGAGAATATAATCTATTTGCTAAAATTTCATTAGACTAATTTCATTGGAATCTAAACTCAGGTAGTGTGATTGCAGAGATCAAGATCTTACTTAAACATCATGGAAAAATATCTTTCCAGATTTATGTGCATTTTATAAATGTGACAGAAGATAAGTAAGTCAAAATTTCAGAGACAGTAATAAAAACAGCAAAGCAAGAAGGGTAGACCAAGTTGCAAAGTGAATAGTCAAGGTTGTTAAATGAGTGGAATTGAGTAAAAGTAAAAAAAATCAAAGTAACATAAAGTACAAGAGATATTAAAAATATAGCTCCCATCATCAGCACAGAAGTTGGGGTACAATAGAAGAAAAGATAGCTGAGCATGGGGGGAAACTCTTAATTATGGGGGGTAAGCTTTTGCTGCCTTAGATAATGACCTCATATAGGTAGAGTTTCTGTTGCATTGGTTCTCAGAGACTCTCTAATCACTTTTTTAGAGTAAAAAAGCCAAACACATTGAAGCATAATACCATGCAATGAGATACTACAATACTCAGCCTCTAGATACTAACCAAATATTTGTGAAAGAAAAGAAACCAGTGACCTCATAGGAAATGAAGACGGTAATATCAGGATTTTTTTTTCCAGACAAATTTTCTCAAATATAAATAGAAAGTATGAGAAGAAGAGTCTGGGTTTAAATTCATAGAGCTCCTATTACTGGCAATCTGAACACTAAAGAATCTAAATGTTGGCTGCTTGATATTTGATAATATCTGGCTGGCTGGATGTGACGGGTAGTTTGCTCTTTCACAAATGTTTTACTTCATTCACCCAGCTCCAAAATCGATATTTGACATAATGTGGACACGTGTGGGAAGGAATGCTATTATGTTGCCTGGAAGGTGAAAGCTAAAAAGTACAGAGAGTTATGGTAAGTTTTAAAAGGGCACTTTCTTCTTTTTCATGCAGTATACCAGGAATGTTGTCTTTCTTTAGTCCTGGGGGAGGAGTGAGGTCTCTAGCTAATTGTGCCTTTTAAAAGTCTTTCTTAGCAAATTTCTCTTCCCCTTCACATCTGTCTCACAAAATAATGCACTTAAGAGATCGAAGAGTTAAATATCACAGTCCTATCTTCCCTAGATAATACAGTGTATCGTTACTAGGTACAGGAGACAGACGGGTGCTCAATGATAAGGTCACAGGGCTTGGGGCTGGATAGAAATCTGGCCTCTAAGCAGTGAGAAACCAGGTCTTGACTGGTCTTAGTGACTAAAGCTGCATCTCCATCTCAGTAAATAGAGAGAAAATCCAACTAACATGCAAAAGTTCAAGCTCTCTGTTTATCATGTATGTGAAATGCATAGAAAAATGTTAAGAACACAATTGAGTGCAAAAAGCAAGTCTCTAAAGATGCAGGCAGCATGATGCCTGTTTATAAAGTTCGAAGCTAAGTGAAAGTGAACAACCTATTGGGCAGGTGAACATCCATGTGTGATAAAGCAACTGGAAGTCAGACACAATTCAGGATCTGGGTGATTTCTGAAAAAAGGATACATTGGGCTGGGGAGGAAGATGAACATCCCAATATATGTAAAAACAAAACCTTTTATTTCTTGACTTGAAGAGAGAGTTCATAGATTTTATTTATATAATAAATAAATAGCTGACAAAATTTAGAGGTGCATAAATAAATGATGGCGGTGCATTAAAAATCAACCGTAACTATGAATAAATCTAATTCCTTGCACCTCAGGTCCAAAAACAAAGAAGCAAAGGAAAACAAGGGCGCCATGGTTGGGATAAGTATATTGCTTTCTAAAATGGCAGCTCTAAAGGGGAAATTACCATTTTTACTGAAAAAAGAAAAGAAAACCAGTTATACTCTGTTTTAATAACAAAGGTTAAATATTTTTCAAAGCAAAGGAAGGGAAATAAAATTACCCCTGTCCTCTAGCAACTGGCTCAAAAATATTTAAAAAAAAATAGTGGTTCTCAAGATGAATGTGTGCCTGCACAAGTGTGTAAACACACATACATTCACATAACCCATTTGCTGTTTTTTCCCCTCCTTTCATATGAAAATATTTATGTAATGCTGATGAAATTTGCATACGGCACAAAGCTGGATAAGATAGCTCATGTGTTAGGTGACAAGCCAACATCCCAAAGAATCTTGAAGTTAGTGCTGATAACAAAGTGAATGAGATCAGGCACATTAAAGGTTGCTAACAGTAGCATTATGGCTATGTTAGACTCCCAAATTGAAGTATAATTAAAAGTTAAAGTTAATTATATTGGTACAATACGCTATCTAGTCTATCTCTTTTATTTTTGAGCCTTAATTTTTAGTTCTACTGGTAACTGTTAAAGATTTTAAACAAACATTTTTTGTATTGCATTTCGTAGCACTGGAGGTAGATTGAAATAGGGATTAAAATAGGGATCTTTTGAAAAACGCCTATTTCTTTGTCTTAAGAAAAAACCAGCCTGTATGAATAACCACAGTAAACATCTAGTATGTTGTAGCATATCTGCTCTCTGAACAAAGAAACGACAACTTGTAAAAAAGGGACAG
Organism: Myotis davidii; assembly: GCF_000327345.1. Lineage (NCBI taxonomy): Eukaryota > Metazoa > Chordata > Mammalia > Chiroptera > Vespertilionidae > Myotis > Myotis davidii. Next base: position 11,794,487 of record NW_006299705.1, read on the forward strand.
GGAAAGGGAAAGGGAAAGGCAAGCACGCCTTGCCTTGAGTGACTAAAATGCGGGGAAAAGGGAAAATCAGAAAAACTAGGGCACAGAGAGAGAGCATAGCACAGACTGGCCTTCCATGCAGGGGTGGGGTAATCAATGTGCTAGAACCACGGCCCAGGTGACAAGCAGTCATGCTGTCTCCTGACAATTTTCCACAGGGCCTGAAATTACGTTGCAGGTTGTACAACCTCTGCCTGAGTTTATATGAAACTTTGGGCTTGCTTTTCCTGACCTTTGATTTCAAAACACTGAAATCTTGACAGAGAAAAGCCTGATGTGGTTTTAAGCTCATCTTTACGTAGTTTAAGCTGCCATGAAAAGACTGTGTTTGAACCCAGGAATGCCTGTCTCCCCTGAGTGCTTGGACGGTCTCTTCAGAAAGTATGCGATTTAAATATCACAAAGCACATGAAAACGTCATCTAATTATATCCAAGAGATATTGAGAATAATTTAATGGGGACCTATAAAATAATTCAACGGATCTCCTTTTCTGAAAAATTTGATAGAATTTAACAACTAATCCCATTGAAAACCCATTAACTAATTTTTAAAAGTATTATTCACTGTATTAGTTGAGTCCCTTGCATCTCAAGGTCAGATCTTTAATTTTAAACTTGCTGTTTCTCAGGAGGAAAGAACAGAACCTCCACAAGGTGAGTTCATATGTAACGGTGTGCCTACTGGAGTCCAGAGGGCAGTGCTTTACAGAAAGCATTTGCATTTTTTCTTAAAAAAATTCTTCTTTCTGTTATTCTATATGTTAAGAAAATCAAGAAAATGGTGTAAGTAAAATAGCACCAATGGAAATGCATTTTTCCCCAGAAAGCTTGCATTTCAAAAGCAAAGAATTATTCTTTTAGTAAAAAGAACATCAAATAACATAAGATGTGATATATGTATTTTTTATTTCCAAATGGTAGAATTTTCATCAATTCAAACTCTTCTAGCATATGAATTTGAGATAGCAAAACATTTATGGTGGCATTTAAGATTCATATTAACAATATCTACAAAGATTGTTCTCCGTATGCTTTACGCTCACTTTATATATCGCGTGCCTAATTACATGGTGATTTATAGTGGTGCAATTTTTTTAAAAGTGATTTTCAGCCCTATTTTTCAGCCAGGCTAGCCTTAAATTTGTGGAGTCCGTCTTCTCCCTGTATCAATGGCTCCTGTACGAAACACCATTTCTCATGAAAGGTTCCCTTTCTCTTTGGCAGTCAGGATAAAATCTTTAATCAAGCTCGAGGAAAGAGCCACAGTTCAAAGATGTCATTGGGTCTCCGAGCTGGTCTAGTGTGGCTTTGCTAAAAGTCCTCAGGCTTAACAGTTGGTCTGTGAAGAGACCTGTCAGAGTCAAATACTCCAATCAGCAGTAAAATAGAGCACATCAAATGAGAGGGAGAGAAAAAAAGGAGAGTGAGAGTTTTATAGAAGAGAACATAACATTTCAATACTTGTCTCAGAGTCTTACAATTTTAGCCACTGCTCCCCGTGAACTTTGGATGAGTACTTCAGGATATGCTGTATGCTGACCTCGGAGTCCCACTGCGTTTGGGAGTGTCCAGTTTTTATATCTAGCGGCCTTTTCTTTTCACAATATTTTATTCTTCAGCATCTTTCCCTCTTCATCTTCTTCTTTCCACTTTCTTTTCCTATAAGTAGTACAAAGCTTAGGCACCTTGTGTGAGGTAAAGCAATCTTGATTTACATATTTCTACAGGATTAATGGTTTCAGAGACTATCTTACTAAGAATGTGTATCATTTCTGAGACTCTAA